>NC_083450.1:5857882-5932882 GCF_020745735.1 Hemiscyllium ocellatum
CAATCCACCCTAACCTGCCCATCCCTGGGCACTATGGGACAATTTAGCATGGCCAATCCCCCCTAACCTACACATCCCTGGGCACTATGGGACAATTTAGCACGGCCAATCCACCCTAACCTGCACATCTTTGGACTGTGGGAGGAAACCGGAACACCCGGAAGAAACCCACGCAGACATGAGGGGAAAATGTGCAAAATCCACATGGATTTACCAGGATTGGAGGGACTGAGTTGGAAGGACGGGATAGGATTTCTTTTCCCACTGGGTGGGTTTGAGGGGGCGACCTTACAGAGGGTTATAAAAATGATGAGGGGCACAATAGGGTGAATAGAGAAAGCTTTTTTCCCCAGAGGATTGGGGAGAGGTTGAGGGGAGAAGGTGAAAAGGGACCGAAGTTTTCACACAGAGAGGGTGGTCCGTGTGGGGAATGAACTGCCAGAGGAAGTGGTAGATGCAGACGCCGTTAAAACATTTCAAAGGCATTTTCGGACAGGCAGACGAGCAGGAATTCACGAGGGGTACGGGCCACACACGGGTAAATGGGACCAGTCCAGATTGGGAAATTCAGCAGGCAAGGCCTAGATGGGCCGAAGGGTCTGTTTCCCTGCGCTATACGACTCTCCTGAAAGGATTGGGTTCGTTTGGCCGAGGCGGGGGGAGGGGGCGCAGAACGGTGAGAGGTCGAGGGTTTTGATGGGTGGGTGGGATCAGATCGGGGGTCTGTGTTTTAAACCCCACCCCAGGGCCATGGGGGAGGGAGAGGAGGGGAGGGGTGTACGGCTGAAGTTTGGAGCAGGGATGGGTTGCATACAATCCCTACAGTGTGGACACAGGCCCTTTGGCCCAACAGGTCCATACTGACCCACCAAGACTAGCCCACCCAGGCCTATTTCCCCTGACCCTATTGTTCTCAATATTTCCCCAATAATACACCTAACTTACAATCTCCTTAACACAATAGGCCAATCCACCCTAACCTGCACATCCCTGGGCACTATGGGACAATTTCCCATGGCCAATCCACCCTAACCTGCACATCCCTGGGCACTATGGGACAATTTAGCATGGCCAATCCACCCTAACCTGCACATCCCTGGGCACTATGGGACAATTTAGCATGGCCAATCCACCCTAACCTGCACATCCCTGGGCACTATGGGACAATTTAGCATGGCCAATCCACCCTAACCTGCACATCCCTGGGCACTATGGGACAATTTAGCATGGCCAATCCACCCCAACCTGCATATCCCTGGGCACTGCAGGACAATTTAGCTGCCCATGAGCTCGGAGACGCCCCAGGAAACGTGCGCTCTCCGTGACCTCCATCCCGTTTCTGACTGGATTGGGGAGGCGGGGTGGGGGAGACGCGACTTCACATCTCACCTGACAAACCACAGGCTGTGCCCATTGGGCCAGGCCTCTATATTGGATCCAACCACCACCCCACCACACACACACACACACACACACACACACACACACACACACACACACACACACACACACACACACACACACACTACCACCACACCCCTCAACTAAATTCTCTAGCTTCCACCTCCCCAGCGTGACCTGCATTTGCCTAGCGCCGCTTGGTATCCCAGTGAGCTGGGGGACGCTTCTGCAACTGTGGAAGTGTTTCCTTTATGAGCGGGTCCTCAACGTTCACAGGTCTGGGGGCAAACTCCTTTACAATCTTCCATTGAAAGATAGACCAGGGGACAGGAGGCAACCTCTGTTTGTGATTTTGTGAGCACCAAGAGCACCCACTCCCTCAGCACTGACCCTCCCACAGCACCCATTCCCTCAGCACTGACCCTCCCACAGCACCCATTCCCTCAGCACTGACCCTCCCACAGCACCCGCTCCCTCAGCACTGACCCTCCCACAGCGCCCACTCCCTCAGCGCTGACCCTCCCACAGCACCCACTCCCTCAGCACTGACCCTCCCACAGCGCCCACTCCCTCAGCACTGACCCTCCCACAGCACCCGCTCCCTCAGCACTGACCCTCCCACAGCACCCGCTCCCTCAGTGCTGACCCTCCCACAGCACTCATTCCCTCAGCACTGACCCTCCCACAGCATCCCACTCCCTCAGTGCTGACCCTCCCACAGCGCCCACTCCCTCAGCACTGACCCTCCCACAGTGCCCACTCCCTCAGCACTGACCCTCCCACATTACCCACTCCCTCAGCACTAACCCCCCCACAGCACCAACTCCCTCAGTGCTGACCCTCCCACAGCACCCACTCCCTCAGCGCTGACCCTCCCACAGTGCCCACTCCCTCAGCACTGCCCCTCCCACAGCACCCAGACCCTTAGCACTGACCCTCCCACAGCACCCACTCCCTCAGCACTGACCGTCCGACAGCACCCACTCCCTCAGCACTGACCCTCCCACAGCACCCACTCCCTCAGCACTGAACCTCCCACAGCACCCGATCCCTCAGCACTGACTCTCCGACAGTGCCCACTCCCTCAGCACTGACCCTCCCACAGCACCCACTCCCTCAGCACCGACCCTCCCACAGTGCCCACTCCCTCATCACTGACCCTCCCACGGCACCCACTCCCTCAGCACTGACCCTCCCACAGCTCCTACTCCCTCAGCACTGACCCTCCCACAGCACCCACTCCCTCAGCACTGACTCTCCGACAGTGCCCACTCCCTCAGCACTGACCCTCCCACAGCGCCCACTCCCTCATCACTGACCCTCCCACAGGCCCAATCTCTCAGCACTGACCCTCCCACAGCGCACGCTCCCTCAGCACTGACCCTCCGACAGCGCCTACTCCCTCAGCACTAACCCTCCCACAGCGCACGCTCCCTCAGCACTGACCCTCCGACAGTGCCCACTCCCTCAACACTGACCCTCAAACAACGCCCACTCTCTCAGCACTGACACCCCACATCCCACTCCCTCAGCACTGACCCTCCCACATTCCCACTCCCTCAGCGCTGTCCCTCCCACAGCACCCACTCCCTCAGCACTGACCCTCCAACAGCAGCCAGTCCCTCAGCACTGACCCACCGACAGTGCCCACTCCCTCAGCACTGACCCTCCCACAGCGCCCGCTCCCTCAGCATGACTCTCCAACAGCACCCACTCCCTCAGCACTAACCCACCCACAACACCCACTCCCTCAGTGCTGACCCTCCCACAGCAACCACTCCCTCAGCACTGACCCTCCCACAGCACCCACTCCCTCAGCACTGACTCTCCGACACACCCGCTCCCTCAGTGCTGACCCTCCCATAGCACCCACTCCCTCAACACTGACTCTCCCACAGCACCCACTGTATCAGCACTGACCCTCCCACAACACCCGCTCCCTCTGCACTGGCCTTCCAACAGTGCCCACTCCCTCAGCGCAGACTCTCCCACAGCACCCACTCACTCAGCACTGACCTTCCCACAGCACCCACTCCCTCAGCACTGACCCACCCAAGCACCCACTCCCTCAGCACTGACCCTCGGACAGCACCCACTCCCTCAGCACTGACCCTCCCACAGCACCCACTCCCTCAGCACTGACCCTCCCACAGCACCCACTCACTCAGCATTGATTCTCGGACAGCAAACACTCCCTCAGCACTGACCCTCCCACACTCCCACTCCCTCAGCACTGACCCTCCGACAGCACTCACTCCTTCAGCACTGACCCTCCCACAGCACCCGCTCCCTCAGCACTGACCCTCCGACAGCACCGGTTTCTCAGCACTGACCCTCCGACAGCACCCACTCCCTCAGCATGACCCTCCCACAGTGCCCACTCCCTCAGCACTGACCCTCTGGCAGTGCCCACTCCCTCAGCACTGACCCTCCCACAGCGCCTGCTCCCTCTGCACTGGCCTTCCAACAGTGCCCACTCCCTCATTGCTGACTCTCCCACAGCACCCACTCCCTCAGCCCTGACCCTCCCACAGTACCCACTCCTTCAGCACTGACCCTCCCACACCACCCACTCACTCAGCACTGACCCTCCAACAGCACCCACTCCCTCAGCACTGACCTTCCGACAGCACCCACTCCCTCAGCACTGACCCTCCCACAGCACCCACTCACTCAGCATTGATTCTCGGACAGCAAACACTCCCTCAGCACTGACCCTCCCACACTCCCACTCCCTCAGCACTGACCCTCCGACAGCACTCACTCCTTCAGCACTGACCCTCCCACAGCACCCGCTCCCTCAGCACTGACCCTCCGACAGCACCCGGTTTCTCAGCACTGACCCTCCGACAGCACCCACTCCCTCAGCATTGCCCACTCCCTCAGCACTGACCCTCTGGCAGTGCCCACTCCCTCAGCACTGACCCTCCCACACTCCCACTCCCTCAGCACTGACCCTCCCACAGCGCCCATTCCCTCAGCACTGACCCTCCCACAGCACCCACTCCCTCAGCCCTGACCCTCCAACAGTACCCACTCCCTCAGCACTGACCCTGCCACAGCACCCACTCCCTCAGCACTGACCCTCCCACAGCGCCCACTCCCTCAGCACTGACCCTCCGACAGCGCCCACTCCCTCAGCACTGACCCTCCCACACCACCCACTCCCTCAGCACTGACCCTCCCACAGCGCCCACTCCCTCAGCACTGACCCTCCGACAGCGCCCACTCCCTCAGCACTGACCCTCCGACAGCGCCCACTCCCTCAGCACTGACCCTCCCACACCACCCACTCCCTCAGCACTGACCCTCCCACATTCCCACTCCCTCTGCACTGACCCTCCAACAGCACCTGCTCCCTCAGCACTGACCCTCCCACAGCACCCACTCCCTCAGCACTGACCCTTCCACAGCACCCACTCCCTCAGCACTGACTCTCCGACAGCACCCACTCCCTCAGCACTGACCCTCCCACAGCACCCACTCCCTCAGCACTGACCCTCCCACAGCACCCGCTCCCTCAGCACTAATCCTCCCACAGCGCCCATCCCTCAACACTGACCCTCAAACAACGCCCACTCCCTCAGCACTGACCCTCCCACAGCACCCACTCCCTCAGCACTGTCCCTCCCACAGCACCCACTCCCTCAGCGCTGTCCCTCCCACAGCACCCACTCCCTCAGCACTGACCCTCCAACAGCAGCCAGTCCCTCAGCACTGACCCACCGACAGTGCCCACTCCCTCAGCACTGACCCTCCCACAGCGCCTGCTCCCTCAGCATGACTCTCCAACAGCACCCACTCCCTCAGCACTAACCCTCCCACAACACCCACTCCCTCAGTGCTGACCCTCCCACAGCAACCACTCCCTCAGCACTGACCCTCCCACATTCCCACTCCCTCTGCACTGACCCTCCAACAGCACCTGCTCCCTCAGCACTGACCCTCCCACAGCACCCACTCCCTCAGCACTGACCCTTCCACAGCACCCACTCCCTCAGCACTGACTCTCCGACAGCACCCACTCCCTCAGCACTGACCCTCCCACAGCACCCACTCCCTCAGCACTGACCCTCCCACAGCACCCACTCCCTCAGCACTGACCCTCCCACAGCACCCGCTCCCTCAGCACTAATCCTCCCACAGCGCCCATCCCTCAACACTGACCCTCAAACAACGCCCACTCCCTCAGCACTGACCCTCCCACAGCACCCACTCCCTCAGCACTGTCCCTCCCACAGCACCCACTCCCTCAGCACTGACCCTCCAACAGCAGCGAGTCCCTCAGCACTGACCCACTGACAGTGCCCACTCCCTCAGCACTGACCCTCCCACAGCGCCTGCTCCCTCAGCATGACTCTCCAACAGCACCCACTCCCTCAGCACTAACCCTCCCACAACACCCACTCCCTCAGTGCTGACCCTCCCACAGCAACCACTCCCTCAGCACTGACCCTCCCACAGCACCCACTCCCTCAGCACTGACTCTCCGACACGCCCGCTCCCTCAGTGCTGACCCTCCCATAGCACCCACTCCCTCAACACTGACTCTCCCACAGCACCCACTGTATCAGCACTGACCCTCCTACAACACCCGCTCCCTCTGCACTGGCCTTCCAACAGTGCCCACTCCCTCAGCGCTGACTCTCCAACAGCACCCACTCACTCAGCACTGAACGTCCCACAAGCACCCACTCCCTCAGCACTGACTCTCCCAAGCACCCACTCCCTCAGCACTGACCCTCGGACAGCACCCACTCCCTCAGCACTGACCTTCCGACAGCACCCACTCCCTCAGCACTGACCCTCCGACAGCACTCACTCCCTCAGCACTGACCCTCCGACAGTGCCCACTCCCTCAGCACTGACCCTCCCACAGCGCCTGCTCCCTCAGCATGACTCTCCAACAGCACCCACTCCCTCAGCACTAACCCTCCCACAACACCCACTCCCTCAGTGCTGACCCTCCCACAGCAACCACTCCCTCAGCACTGACCCTCCCACAGCACCCACTCCCTCAGCACTGACTCTCCGACACGCCCGCTCCCTCAGTGCTGACCCTCCCATAGCACCCACTCCCTCAACACTGACTCTCCCACAGCACCCACTGTATCAGCACTGACCCTCCCACAACACCCGCTCCCTCTGCACTGGCCTTCCACAGTGCCCACTCCCTCAGCGCTGACTCTCCCACAGCACCCACTCACTCAGCACTGAACGTCCCACAAGCACCCACTCCCTCAGCACTGACTCTCCCAAGCACCCACTCCCTCAGCACTGACCCTCGGACAGCACCCACTCCCTCAGCACTGACCTTCCGACAGCACCCACTCCCTCAGCACTGACCCTCCGACAGCACTCACTCCCTCAGCACTGACCCTCCGACAGCGCCCGCTCCCTCAGCACTGACCCTCCCACAGCACCCACTCCCTCAGCACTGACCCACCGACAGTACCCACTCCCTCAGCACTGACCCTCCCACAGCGCCTGCTCCCTCAGCATGACTCTCCAACAGCACCCACTCCCTCAGCACTAACCCTCCCACAATACCCACTCCCTCAGTGCTGACCCTCCCACAGCAACCACTCCCTCAGCACTGACCCTCCCACAGCACCCACTCCCTCAGCACTGACTCTCCGACACACCCGCTCCCTCAGTGCTGACCCTCCCATAGCACCCACTTCCTCAACACTGACTCTCCCACAGCACCCACTGTATCAGCACTGACCCTCCCACAACACCCGCTCCCTCTGCACTGGCCTTCCACAGTGCCCACTCCCTCAGCGCTGACTCTCCCACAGCACCCACTCACTCAGCACTGACCCTCCCACAAGCACCCACTCCCTCAGCACTGACTCTCCCAAGCACCCACTCCCTCAGCACTGACCCTCGGACAGCACCCACTCCCTCAGCACTGACCTTCCGACAGCACCCACTCCCTCAGCACTGACCCTCCCACAGCACCCACTCCCTCAGCACTGACCCTTGGACAGCAAACACTCCCTCAGCACTGACCCTCCCACACACCCACTCCCTCAGCACTGACCCTCCGACAGCACTCACTCCTTCAGCACTTACCGTCCGACAGAGCCCGCTCCCTCAGCACTGACCCTCCCACAGCACCCGCTCCCTCAGCACTGACCCTCCGACAGTGCCCACTCCCTCAGCACTGACCATCCGACAGCACCCGGTTTCTCAGCACTGACCCTCCGACAGCACCCACTTCCTCAGCATGACCCTCCCACACTCCCACTCCCTCAGCACTGACCCTCCCACAGCACCTGCTCCCTCAGCACTGACCCTCCCAACGCGCCCACTCCCTCAGCATGACCTTCCCACAGTGCCCACTCACTCAGCACTGACCCTCTGGCAATGCCCACTCCCTCAGCACTGACCCTCCCACACTCCCACTCCCTCAGCACTGACCCTCCCACAGCGCCCATTCCCTCAGCACTGACCCTACCACAGCGCCCACTCCCTCAGTGCTGACTCTCCCACAGTGCCCAATCCCTCAGCACTGACCCTCCGACAGTACCCACTCCCTCAGCACTGACCCTCCCACAGCGCACACTCCCTCAGCACTGAACCTCCCACACCACCCACTCCCTCAGCACTGACACCCCACACTTCCACTCCCTCAGCACTGACCCTCCCACAGCACCCACCCCCTCAGCACTGACCCTCCCACAGCACCCCCGCCCTCAGCACTGACCCTCCCACAGCGCCCACTCCCTCAGCACTGACCCTCCCACAGCACCCGCTCCCTCAGCACTGAAGCTCCAACAGCAAGCACTCCCTCAGCACTGACCCTCCCACAGCGCCCACTCCCTCAGCACTGACCCTCCCACATTCCCACTCCCTCAGCACTGACCCTCCAACAGCACCTGCTCCCTCAGCACTGACCCTCCCACAGCACCCACTCCCTCAGCACTGACCCTCCCACAGCACCCACTCCCTCAGCACTGACCCTCCCACAGCGCCCGCTCCCTCAGCACTGGCCTTCCAACAGTGCCCACTCCCTCATTGCTGACTCTCCCACAGCACCCACTCCCTCAGCCCTGACCGTCCAACAGTACCCACTCCCTCAGCACTGACCCTCCCACACCACCCACTCCCTCAGCACTGACCCTCCCACAGCACCCACTCCCTCAGCACTGACCCTCCCACAGCGCCCACTCCCTCAGCACTGACCCTCCCACAGCGCCCACTCCCTCAGCACTGACCCTCCGACAGCGCCCACTCCCTCAGCACTGACCCTCCCACAGCACCCACTCCCTCAGCACTGACCCTCCCACAGCGCCCACTCCCTCAGCACTGACCCTCCGACAGCGCCCACTCCCTCAGCACTGACCCTCCCACATTCCCACTCCCTCAGCACTGACTCTCCGACAGCACCCACTCCCTCAGCACTGACCCTCCCACAGCACCCACTCCCTCAGCACTGACCCTCCCACAGCACCCGCTCCCTCAGCACTAATCCTCCCACAGCGCCCATCCCTCAACACTGACCCTCAAACAACGCCCACTCCCTCAGCACTGACCCTCCCACAGCACCCACTCCCTCAGCACTGTCCCTCCCACAGCACCCACTCCCTCAGCGCTGTCCCTCCCACAGCACCCACTCCCTCAGCACTGACCCTCTAACAGCAGCGAGTCCCTCAGCACTGACCCACCGACAGTGCCCACTCCCTCAGCACTGACCCTCCCACAGCGCCTGCTCCCTCAGCATGACTCTCCAACAGCACCCACTCCCTCAGCACTAACCCTCCCACAACACCCACTCCCTCAGTGCTGACCCTCCCACAGCAACCACTCCCTCAGCACTGACCCTCCCACAGCACCCACTCCCTCAGCACTGACCCTCCCACAGCGCCCGCTCCCTCAGCACTGGCCTTCCAACAGTGCCCACTCCCTCATTGCTGACTCTCCCACAGCACCCACTCACTCAGCCCTGACCGTCCAACAGTACCCACTCCCTCAGCACTGACCCTCCCACAGCACCCGCTCCCTCAGCACTAATCCTCCCACAGCGCCCATCCCTCAACACTGACCCTCAAACAACGCCCACTCCCTCAGCACTGACCCTCCCACAGCACCCACTCCCTCAGCGCTGTCCCTCCCACAGCACCCACTCCCTCAGCACTGACCCTCCCACAGCACCCGCTCCCTCAGCACTAATCCTCCCACAGCGCCCATCCCTCAACACTGACCCTCAAACAACGCCCACTCCCTCAGCACTGTCCCTCCCACAGCACCCACTCCCTCAGCGCTGTCCCTCCCACAGCACCCACTCCCTGAGCACTGACCCTCCAACAGCAGCCAGTCCCTCAGCACTGACCCACCGACAGTGCCCACTCCCTCAGCACTGACCCTCCCACAGCGCCTGCTCCCTCAGCATGACTCTCCAACAGCACCCACTCCCTCAGCACTAACCCTCCCACAACACCCACTCCCTCAGTGCTGACCCTCCCACAGCAACCACTCCCTCAGCACTGACCCTCCCACAGCACCCACTCCCTCAGCACTGACTCTCCGACACACCCGCTCCCTCAGTGCTGACCCTCCCATAGCACCCACTCCCTCAACACTGACTCTCCCACAGCACCCACTGTATCAGCACTGACCCTCCCACAACACCCGCTCCCTCTGCACTGGCCTTCCACAGTGCCCACTCCCTCAGCGCTGACTCTCCCACAGCACCCACTCACTCAGCACTGAACGTCCCACAAGCACCCACTCCCTCAGCACTGACTATCCCAAGCACCCACTCCCTCAGCACTGACCCTCGGACAGCACCCACTCCCTCAGCACTGACCTTCCGACAGCACCCACTCCCTCAGCACTGACCCTCCCACAGCACCCACTCCCTCAGCACTGACCCTCGGACAGCAAACACTCCCTCAGCACTGACCCTCCCACACACCCACTCCCTCAGCACTGACCCTCCGACAGCACTCACTCCCTCAGCACTGACCCTCCGACAGCGCCCACTCCCTCAGCACTGACCCACCGACAGTGCCCACTCCCTCAGCACTGACCCTCCCACAGCGCCTGCTCCCTCAGCATGACTCTCCAACAGCACCCACTCCCTCAGCACTAACCCTCCCACAACACCCACTCCCTCAGTGCTGACCCTCCCACAGCAACCACTCCCTCAGCACTGACCCTCCCACAGCACCCACTCCCTCAGCCCTGACCGTCCAACAGTACCCACTCCCTCAGCACTGACCCTCCCACACCACCCACTCCCTCAGCACTGACCCTCCCACAGCACCCACTCCCTCAGCACTGACCCTCCCACAGCGCCCACTCCCTCAGCACTGACCCTCCGACAGCGCCCACTCCCTCAGCACTGACCCTCCCACAGCACCCACTCCCTCAGCACTGACCCTCCCACAGCGCCCACTCCCTCAGCACTGACCCTCCGACAGCGCCCACTCCCTCAGCACTGACCCTCCCACATTCCCACTCCCTCAGCACTGACTCTCCGACAGCACCCACTCCCTCAGCACTGACCCTCCCACAGCACCCACTCCCTCAGCACTGACCCTCCCACAGCACCCGCTCCCTCAGCACTAATCCTCCCACAGCGCCCATCCCTCAACACTGACCCTCAAACAACGCCCACTCCCTCAGCACTGACCCTCCCACAGCACCCACTCCCTCAGCACTGTCCCTCCCACAGCACCCACTCCCTCAGCGCTGTCCCTCCCACAGCACCCACTCCCTCAGCACTGACCCTCTAACAGCAGCGAGTCCCTCAGCACTGACCCACCGACAGTGCCCACTCCCTCAGCACTGACCCTCCCACAGCACCCACTCCCTCATGACTCTCCAACAGCACCCACTCCCTCAGCACTAACCCTCCCACAACACCCACTCCCTCAGTGCTGACCCTCCCACAGCAACCACTCCCTCAGCACTGACCCTCCCACAGCACCCACTCCCTCAGCACTGACCCTCCCACAGCGCCCGCTCCCTCAGCACTGGCCTTCCAACAGTGCCCACTCCCTCATTGCTGACTCTCCCACAGCACCCACTCACTCAGCCCTGACCGTCCAACAGTACCCACTCCCTCAGCACTGACCCTCCCACAGCACCCGCTCCCTCAGCACTAATCCTCCCACAGCGCCCATCCCTCAACACTGACCCTCAAACAACGCCCACTCCCTCAGCACTGACCCTCCCACAGCACCCACTCCCTCAGCGCTGTCCCTCCCACAGCACCCACTCCCTCAGCACTGACCCTCCCACAGCACCCGCTCCCTCAGCACTAATCCTCCCACAGCGCCCATCCCTCAACACTGACCCTCAAACAACGCCCACTCCCTCAGCACTGTCCCTCCCACAGCACCCACTCCCTCAGCGCTGTCCCTCCCACAGCACCCACTCCCTGAGCACTGACCCTCCAACAGCAGCCAGTCCCTCAGCACTGACCCACCGACAGTGCCCACTCCCTCAGCACTGACCCTCCCACAGCGCCTGCTCCCTCAGCATGACTCTCCAACAGCACCCACTCCCTCAGCACTAACCCTCCCACAACACCCACTCCCTCAGTGCTGACCCTCCCACAGCAACCACTCCCTCAGCACTGACCCTCCCACAGCACCCACTCCCTCAGCACTGACTCTCCGACACACCCGCTCCCTCAGTGCTGACCCTCCCATAGCACCCACTCCCTCAACACTGACTCTCCCACAGCACCCACTGTATCAGCACTGACCCTCCCACAACACCCGCTCCCTCTGCACTGGCCTTCCACAGTGCCCACTCCCTCAGCGCTGACTCTCCCACAGCACCCACTCACTCAGCACTGAACGTCCCACAAGCACCCACTCCCTCAGCACTGACTATCCCAAGCACCCACTCCCTCAGCACTGACCCTCGGACAGCACCCACTCCCTCAGCACTGACCTTCCGACAGCACCCACTCCCTCAGCACTGACCCTCCCACAGCACCCACTCCCTCAGCACTGACCCTCGGACAGCAAACACTCCCTCAGCACTGACCCTCCCACACACCCACTCCCTCAGCACTGACCCTCCGACAGCACTCACTCCCTCAGCACTGACCCTCCGACAGCGCCCGCTCCCTCAGCACTGACCCTCCCACAGCACCCACTCCCTCAGCACTGACCCACCGACAGTGCCCACTCCCTCAGCACTGACCCTCCCACAGCGCCTGCTCCCTCAGCATGACTCTCCAACAGCACCCACTCCCTCAGCACTAACCCTCCCACAACACCCACTCCCTCAGTGCTGACCCTCCCACAGCAACCACTCCCTCAGCACTGACCCTCCCACAGCACCCACTCCCTCAGCACTGACTCTCCGACACACCCACTCCCTCAGTGCTGACCCTCCCATAGCACCCACTCCCTCAACACTGACTCTCCCACAGCACCCACTGTATCAGCACTGACCCTCCCACAACACCCGCTCCCTCTGCACTGGCCTTCCACAGTGCCCACTCCCTCAGCGCTGACTCTCCCACAGCACCCACTCACTCAGCACTGACCCTCCCACAAGCACCCACTCCCTCAGCACTGACTCTCCCAAGCACCCACTCCCTCAGCACTGACCCTCGGACAGCACCCACTCCCTCAGCACTGACCTTCCAACAGCACCCACTCCCTCAGCACTGACCCTCCCACAGCACCCACTCCCTCAGCACTGACCCTTGGACAGCAAACACTCCCTCAGCACTGACCCTCCCACACACCCACTCCCTCAGCACTGACCCTCCGACAGCACTCACTCCTTCAGCACTTACCGTCCGACAGAGCCCGCTCCCTCAGCACTGACCCTCCCACAGCACCCGCTCCCTCAGCACTGACCCTCCGACAGTGCCCACTCCCTCAGCACTGACCATCCGACAGCGCCCACTCCCTCAGCACTGACCCTCCCACAGCACCCCCGCCCTCAGCACTGACCCTCCCACAGCACCCACTCCCTCAGCACTGACCCTCCCACAGCACCCACTCCCTCAGCACTGACCCTCCCACATTCCCACTCCCTCAGCACTGACCCTCCAACAGCACCTGCTCCCTCAGCACTGACCCTCCCACAGCGCCCACTCCCTCAGCACTGACCCTCCCACAGCGCCCACTCCCTCAGCACTGACCCTCCCACAGCACCCACTCCCTCAGCACTGACCCTCCCACAGCACCCACTCCCTCAGCACTGACCCTCCCACATTCCCACTCCCTCAGCACTGACCCTCCAACAGCACCTGCTCCCTCAGCACTGACCCTCCCACAGCGCCCACTCCCTCAGCACTGACCCTCCCACAGCGCCCACTCCCTCAGCACTGACCCTCCCACAGCACCCACTCCCTCAGCACTGACCCTCCCACAGCGCCCACTCCCTCAGCACTGACACTTGAAGCATTAATGTGTAACTCTGTTCCATGATGGGGTCCAAACCTGGGCAGGGTGGGATTAGGAGTCGCCTTTGAAACTGCATTGCTGTGGCGCCTATTCTCAAGCAATCCTCCCTGCCTCGTTCGACATTCAGAGCGTCTCGCCTTCTCTCTTTTTTCTTTATTTCTCTACCTGGACCACAGATCTTTATTTTTCACGAAACACTCCTTTAATTTGCCGTCTTGCGATAAAAATAGAAACGAGAGCAGTGAGAGCTGAACCACAAAACATAAAAACTGATTAAAACAGGAATAATCTGACAATGTCACTCGGTTTTCAGTAAAAGTTACAGTGTGGGTGTGTGAAAGTGCTTGCTAACTGGGTTCGTATTGCCAAGCATGCCCAGTTCTGAGAGGCTTCAGATCCTCCCTGTCAGCCCAATGCTAACTGGCATTTATGTAGCGCCCTACCATTGACAAGCGATCTCCCCAGAGCTTCTGTGGCCAGTCGTTGGGAAGTGTCCTGTGGGGCTTTTAAGGACTGTCTTCAAAAGATAGGGGAGGTGGAGGTTTTGTGGGAGAGAATTCTAGCGCTCAGTCACACCCCTCCCCTCCCCCCCCCACCCCACCCCCCAATCACACTGTTGGACGAATAATGAAGAATATCCTCAATGGTACTGCAGGACAGGAGTACAGGGAAACGTTTTTCCAACGGCTGCTTTTTTTTTACTGGCTGCATCTCAGGTGGGACTAAATCTTGCAGAGGAGAGAAATGTAGTCTTGTATACAGCACGGAAACAGAGCCTCACCTACACATCCCTGGGCACTACAGGACAATTTAGGACAGCCAATCCAACCTAACCTGCACATCCCTGGGCACTACAGGACAATTTAGCATGGCCAATCCACCCTAACCTGCACATCCCTGGGCACTACAGGACAATTTAGCATGGCCAATCCACCCTAACCTGCACATCCCTGGGCACTACAGGACAATTTAGCACGGCCAACCCACCCTAACCTGCACATCTCTGGGCACTATGGGACAATTTCCCATGGCCAATCCACCCTAACCTGCACATCCCTGGGCACTATGGGACAATTTCCCATGGCCAATCCACCCTAACCTGCACATGCCTGGACACTATGTGACAATTTAGCATGGCCAATCCACCCTAACCTGCACATCCCTGGACACTATGTGACAATTTAGCATGGCCAATCCACCCTAACCTGCACATCCCTGGGCACTATGGGACAATTTCCCATGGCCAATCCACCCTAATCTGCACATCCCTGGGCACTATGTGACAATTTAGCATGGCCAATCCACCCTAACCTGCACATCACTGGACACTATGGGACAATTTAGAATGGCTAATCCATCCTAACCGACTCGTCCCTATAGCCTAATTTAGTCCAGTCCCATTTGCCAGCACTTGGCCCATATCCCTCCAAACCCTTCCTATTCATGTTCCCATCCAGATGCCTTTTAAATGTTGTCATTGTACCAGCCTCCACCACTCCCTCTGGCAGCTCGTTCCATACACTCTCTGTGTGGAAAAGTTGCCCCTCAGGTCCCATTTAAATCATTCCCCCCCTCACCTTAACATTCTATTTCCGAACTCCCCCACCCCAGGGAAAAGACTGGCATGGTGGCTCAGTGGTTAGCACTGCTGCCTCACAGCACCAGGGTCCCAGTTTGATTCCAATCTCGGGCGACTATCTGTGTGCCGTTTGCACATTCTCCCTGTGTCTGCGTGGGTTTCCTCCGGGTGCTCTGGTTTCCTCCTGCAGATCCAAAGATGTGCAGGTTAGGGTGGATTGGCCATGCTAAATTGTCCCATAGTGTCCAGGGATGTGCAGGTTAGGGTGGATTGGCCATGGGAAATTGTCCCATAGTGCCCAGGGATGTGCAGGTTAGGGTGGATTGGCCATGCTAAATTGCCCATAGCATTAGGTGCATTAGTCAGAGGGAAATGGATCTGGGCGGGTTACTCTTTGTGGGATTCAAGGTGTGGAATCGTTGGGCCAAAGGGCCTCTTTACACACTGTAGGGAATCTATTGTAGGGACTGTGTCCATTCACCCTATCCGTGCTCCACGTGATTTTATAAACCCTGATAAGGTCACTCCTCAGCCTTCAGTGAAAAATGTCCCAGTTTACACCCTCCAACCCAGTAATTCGTTCCTGCATCCTTTCAGGTTTCACAATATCTTTCCGATAGGAAGGAGACCAGAATTGCACACAATATTCCAACAGGGGCCTAACCAATGTCCTGTACAGCCGCAAGATGACCTCCCAACTCCTGTACTCAATACTCTGACCAATAAAAGAAAGCATACCAAACGCTGCCTTCACTATCCTATCTACCTACGACTCCACTTTCAAGGAGCTATGAACCTGCACTCCAAGGTCTCTCTGTTCAGCAACACTCCCTGATCCCATTAATGTAGGTTCAGGGAAACAGAATAAAGAGGATGACATGATTGTTTGACAGGGTGAGTGACAATCTGTCTGTTTATCCTTTCCTGAGGTTGGAGCCACCATTTATTGTCTGTTCCTAATTGACGCCCCGCCCCACTTGAGTAAGTGGCGGTGAGCGGCCATCTTGAACCATTGCAGCTCCTCTCTGTGATGCAGGGACACAGGGCCCCCGTTAGGGAGGGAATTCCAGGATTCTGACCCCCTTGGAGCAGCCAACGTATTTCGGGACGGTGTGTGAGGGGGTGGGTGGGAACCGGAGGGGCTGGTGTTCCCCGTGTATCACCCTGCCCCCTCCGGGGGGTAGAGGTGACGGGTTTGGGGAAGGTGCTGTCTTAGGAGCCTGGCTGCAGTGGGTCTTGTAGACGGTACACCCTGCTGTGACTGGGGGGTGGAGGGAAGGGGGGTGTTTGTGGGTGTGGTGCCAATCGAGAGGGAGGGGGTGCTTTGTGCCTGGACGGTGTTGAGCTTCTCGAGTGTTGTCGGAGCTTCCCCCCCCATCCAGGGGCGAGTGGGGAGTATTCCCTCACCCTCCTGACTCGGGCCTGGTCGATGGTGGGACAGACTTTGGGGAGGAGAGAGTCAGGAGGGGAGTTACTCGCTGCAGGATTCCCAGCCTCTGACCCTGCTCTTGTAGCCCCGGTGTGTTTATGGCTGGGTCCAGTTCAGTTTCTGGTCAATGGTAACCCCCAGGATGTTGATAGTGGGGGGATTCAGTGATGGTAACACCATTGAACGTCAAGGGGGCGATGGTTAGATTCTCTCTCAATGGTAACCCCCAGGATGTTGATAGTGGGGGGGGATTCAGTGACGGTAACACCATTGAACGTCAAGGGGGCGATGGTTAGATTCTCTCTCAATGGTAACCCCCAAGATGTTGATAGTGGGGGGATTCAGTGACGGTAACACCATTGAACATCAAGGGGGCGATGGTTAGATTCTCTTTTATTGGAGATTGGTTGCTGCTTGGCATTTGGGTGGCACAAATGGCAATGGCCATGACTGTGTCCTACCACTCTGTCATCTGAGGATACACAGGCGCTATATAAAGGAAATAAAAGTCAGAACAGGTGATGTATGTATTCCAACGGGGGACAATTTAATAGGGTGTGTAGGGGCTGGAGGGGGTGACAGAGATAGGGAGGGTGTGTAGGGGCTGGAGGGGGTGACAGAGATAGGGAGGGGGTGTAGGGGCTGGAGGGGGTGACAGAGCTAGGGAGGGGGTGTAGGGGTCTGGAGGGGGTGACAGAGATAGGGTGGGAGTGTAGGGGCTGGAGGGGGTGACACAGATAGGGAGGGTGTGTAGGGGCTGGAGGGGGTGACAGAGATAGGGTGGGAGTGTAGGGGCTGGAGGGGGTGACACAGATAGGGAGGGGGTGTAGGGGTCTGGAGGGGGTGACAGAGATAGGGAGGGGGTGTAGGGGTCTGGAGGGGGTGACACAGATAGGGAGGGGGTGTAGGGGTCTGAAGGGGGTGACAGAGATAGGGAGGGGGTGTAGGGGCTGGAGAGGGGGACAGAGATAGGGATGGGGTGTGGGGGTCTGGAGGGAGTAACAGAGGTAGGGAGGGGGTGCAGTGGCTGGAGGGGGTGACAGTGATAGGGAGGGGGTCTAGGGGGCTGTAGGGGGTGACAGAGATAGGGAGGGGGTGCAGTGGCTGGAGGGGGTGACAGTGATAGGGAGGGGGTGTAGGGGGCTGGATGTGGTGACAGAGATAGGGAGGGGGTGTAGGGGGCTGTAGGGGGTGACAGAGCTAGGGAGGGGGTGTAGGAGGCTGGCTGTGGTGATAGAGATAGGGAGGGGGTGTAGGGGCTGGAGGGGGGTGACAGAGATAGGGAGGGGGTGTAGGGGGCTAGAGGGGTGATAGAGATAGGGAGGGGGTCTAGGGGGCTGGAGGGGGTGACAGAGATAGGGAGGGGGTCTAGGGGGCTGGAGGGGGTGACAGAGATAGGGTGGGGGTGTAGGGGGCTGGAGGGGGCGACAGAGATAGGGAGGGGGTGTAGGGGTCTGAAGGGGGTGACACAGATAGGGAGGGGGTGACACAGATAGGGAGGGGGCGTAGGGGTCTGGAGGGGGTGACAGAGGTAGGGAGGGGGTGTAGTGGCTGGAGGGGGTGACAGTGACAGGGAGGTGCTGTAGGGGGCTGGAGGGGGTGACAGAGATAGGGACGGGGTGTAGGGGGCTGGAGGGGGTGACAGAGATAGAGAGGGGGTGTAGGGGGCTGGAGGGGGTGACAGAGATAGGGAGGGGGTGTAGGGGGCTGGAGGGGGTGACAGAGATAGAGAGGGGGTGTAGGGGGCTGGAGGGGGTGACAGAGATAGGGAGGGGGTGTAGGGGGCTGGAGGGGATGACAGAGATAGGGAGGGGGTGTAGGGGCTGGAGGGGGTGACAGAGATAGGGAGGGGGTGTAGGGGGCTGGAGGGGATGATTGGGAACTGGATGCAGGAAGTGTGTGTGTGTGTGAGTGGAGATGTGGAGGAGAGGTCATACACGAGATTATTAAAATGCTCAGACCGCAGCCTCTAGCGTGGGGAGGGGGGATTGTTGGGGGTGAATGTGAATTGCGTGGGGTTGGGGTAGCGGGTGTGGTGGGGGGTTATGCACCCTCAAGGCTGGAGACAGTGACAGCTAACTCGGTGGACCAGCAGCGATTCCCTGAAGCTTGGTCTCTGGCCCTGGAAGCCGAGCTGAACTTTCTGATCTCTCCTCGTCCCTGTCCCCAACTCCCTCTCCCTGGCTCATCAAAGTCAGTCCGGAGTTACTTTGCTGAAACTCCCACTGAGTCATACCTGGGCCGAGTGAGACAGGTTCAAACTACGTCTGAATTTACGGAAACAGAGGAGGAAAAGGAAAGGGCAAATTCTTCCTCTTCACATTGTCTCTTTCTCTCTCCCACTCTGATCTGGGCCACGGAAAGGAAGGGTCACGAGGCTATCGTGAAGTGTGGAGGCATTGGCAAACTACCATAGAATCATACAGCACAGAAACAGGCCCTTCACTCATAGAGTCATAGAGATGTACAGCACAGAAACAGGCCCTTCACCCATAGAGACATAGAGATGTACAGCACAGAAACAGGCCCTTCACCCATAGAGACATAGAGATGTACAGCACTGAAACAGGCCCTTCACCCATAGAGTCATAGAGATGTACAGCACAGGAACAGACCCTTCACCCATAGAGACATAGAGATGTACAGCACAGGAACAGACCCTTCACCCATAGAGACATAGAGATGTACAGCACAGAAACAGGCCCTTCACCCATAGAGACATAGAGATGTACAGCACAGAAACAGGCCCTTCACCCATAGAGACATAGAGATGTACAGCACAGGAACAGACCCTTCACCCATAGAGTCATAGAGATGTACAGCACAGAAACAGACCCTTCACCCATAGAGACATAGAGATGTACAGCACAGAAACAGGCCCTTCACCCATAGAGACATAGAGATGTACAGCACAGAGACAGACCCTTCACCCATAGAGACATAGAGATGTACAGCACAGGAACAGACCCTTCAGTCATAGAGACATAGAGATGTACAGCACAGAAACAGGCCCTTCACCCATAGAGTCATAGAGATGTACAGCACAGAAACAGGCCCTTCACCCATAGAGTCATAGAGATGTACAGCACAGAAACAGGCCCTTCACCCATAGAGTCATAGAGATGTACAGCACAGGAACAGACCCTTCAGTCATAGAGTCATAGAGATGTACAGCACAGAAACAGGCCCTTCACTCATAGAGACATAGAGATGTACAGCACAGAAACAGGCCCTTCACCCATAGAGTCATAGAGATGTACAGCACAGAAACAGGCCCTTCACCCATAGAGTCATAGAGATGTACAGCACAGGAACAGACCCTTCAGTCATAGAGTCATAGAGATGTACAGCACAGAAACAGGCCCTTCACCCATAGAGACATAGAGATGTACAGCACAGAAACAGACCCTTCACCCATAGAGTCATAGAGATGTACAGCACAGAAACAGACCCTTCACCCATAGAGACATAGAGATGTACAGCACAGAAACAGGCCCTTCACCCATAGAGACATAGAGATGTACAGCACAGAGACAGACCCTTCACCCATAGAGACATAGAGATGTACAGCACAGGAACAGACCCTTCAGTCATAGAGACATAGAGATGTACAGCACAGAAACAGGCCCTTCACCCATAGAGACATAGAGATGTACAGCACAGAAACAGGCCCTTCACCCATAGAGACATAGAGATGTACAGCACAGAAACAGACCCTTCACCCATAGAGTCATAGAGATGTACAGCACAGAAACAGGCCCTTCACCCATAGAGACATAGAGATGTACAGCACAGGAACAGACCCTTCACCCATAGAGTCATAGAGATGTACAGCACAGAAACAGGCCCTTCACCCATAGAGACATAGAGATGTACAGCACAGAAACAGACCCTTCACCCATAAAGTCATAGAGATGTACAGCACAGGAACAGACCCTTCACTCATAGAGTCATAGAGATGTACAGCACAGGAACAGACCCTTCACCCATAGAGACATAGAGATGTACAGCACAGGAACAGACCCTTCACTCATAGAGTCATAGAGATGTACAGCACAGGAACAGACCCTTCACTCATAGAGTCATAGAGATGTACAGCACAGGAACAGACCCTTCACCCATAGAGACATAGAGATGTACAGCACAGAAACAGGCCCTTCACTCATAGAGTCATAGAGATGTACAGCACACGAACAGACCCTTCACCCATAGAGACATAGAGATGTACAGCACAGGAACAGACCCTTCACCCATAGAGTCATAGAGATGTACAGCACAGGAACAGACCCTTCACCCATAGAGACATAGAGATGTACAGCACAGGAACAGACCCTTCACCCATAGAGTCATAGAGATGTACAGCACAGGAACAGACCCTTCACCCATAGAGTCATAGAGATGTACAGCACAGAAACAGACTCTTCACCCATAGAGTCATAGAGATGTACAGCACAGAAACAGACCCTTCAGTCCTACGCCCTCCTCAGTCCATTGACCCAATCAATCAAGGTTTTTTTGGAATCTGGGATAAGCTCTTTCTCTGTCCACTACACCAAAAATTTTGGTGTCATCCACAAACGTATGACACACACCTCCTGTACTCTCATTTAATTCATTCATATAAACCACAGTGAAAAGGGGGCCCAGTAACAGGCCTCCAGTCTGAAAAACACCCTCCACTGTCACGAAGCCAATATTGTATCCATTTGGACAGTTTCCTGGGTAGGCCTCAGGCTGTACTAGGCCCCAACCTCCTCAGGAAAGGCACAAAGGCCAAATCGCTATGGAATCTCTAAGGTGCTGATGAAGGCTGTGAGGCCTATACAATCTGCACTCACCCTCCAAAGAGCATCCCATCCTATCCCCATAAAACCACATTTACCATAATTAACCCACCAGGCCTAAACCCTGCGGACAATTTAGCATGGCCAATCCACCCTAACCTGCACATCCCTGGGCACTATGGGACAATTTAGCATGGCCAACCCACCCTAACCTGCACATGTTTGGACTGTTGGAGGAAACCGGAGTACCTGGAGGAAACCCACACAGACATGATGGAGATAAAGAGAAATGGAGGGAGAGAAGGAGAGAGAGATGTCTGGTGGCGGGTGAGGAAAGAGGTTGAGAAGCAAAGTTCTTCATGGTAACTCCAGCCGGTGAGGGAATTGAACTCATGCTGTTGGTCCAACTACTGCATTGTAAACCAACCCTCCAGCCAATTGAGCTAACTGCTCATCCCTCCTCCTCCTCCCCAACCTCCACCTCATATGCCTCAGCCCTTGAAGAGGATGCGGGAGGCGGGGTCGATTAAGGGAGCGGCTACAGTCTATCTGGAGAGACGGAGGGTTGTGAATGAGGGGAGGGAGGGAGGGAGAGGAACCATTTCCCCACCGACAAGAGGGTCAGTCACCCAAGAAATGGGCTTAATGACCTCCTTATCTTTGCTAACAGGCTCAAGGAGGGGGACTGAATTCCATCCTGTTCCTGTGTAACAGGCTGGAGGAGGAAGGGGGGCAGTGAATGTCCACCTCCCACTTCCACGCTCAGGCAGGTGACCTCGTGATGGTTAGAGGATGCTCCCAAGCCTGCCTGGTCCCACCCGCGCTTGCTAGTATGGGGGGGGAGGGGGATGGGCTGAACGATCTCTCCCCCTCTCCCTAGACAGGCCAAACGGGGTTGTCACGAGGCCTGGTGAACTCTAGTTGACCCAAATCTGCATCACCCTCTTGCCTTGGCTCTCTGACTCTTTCGGTACAGGTCTTATCAGATTTGGCAGTGAACCTAATGCTTCACACCTCTGTGACAGATCAGGTGTCGATCTCACGAAACGTAGCAGTCAGCGATTCCGAATCGGAGCGGGAAAGTTGGGGGGGTGGGAGGCTGGTGAATTGCTGATCGTTAGGTTTTCCGTCGTTTCCCTTCACCCCCCCACCTCGTCCAACGGCGCTCTCTCTCTCTCTCTCTCAACGGCTAAAGCCGGAATATCACCTCGTGGCATGTGGGACCTTGCTGTGAGCTGATTGGCTGCCACTAGTTCACCCCCACCCCACTTCCCTGCCTTAACCCCCTCCCAGATATTAAAAAAAATTAAAGAGAGACAATAGAAGCAGTTTTGGGGGAGGGGAAGGATAGTGGTGCTGAATGGCCTCTTGTTTCTGTGTAACAGGCTGGAGGAGGAGGGGCTGAATGGCCTCTTGTTCCTGTGTAACAGGCTGGACCCATACAAGGGCAGGTTCTGAGTTGACCGCAATGATCCCTGTGAGCGAAGGGGACCCTGACCCCTGTCGAGGGCTGAAACTCGGGGCATTTTCGGGACCTGCTGAACTCTGGCTGACCCCTGCTCTCTCTGTTTCGGCTTGGGTCTGATCTAAATCGAGAGCAGGGTTTCGCTGCAGGTAAATGTGTGAAAAAACGCTTTCTGCGTGCTGAACAGAAACACCCAGATTAAGGCGAATTCGCAAAAGTGTCGGGGAATGTGGGCTGTACCTTTCCAAATGAGCAGGATAATCAGTCAACCATTAGCAAAGCACCCATGTCTGCATCATAGAGATGTACAGCACGGAAACAGACCCTTCGGCCCAACCCGTCCATGCCGACCAGATATCCCAACCCAATCTAGCCCCACCTGCCAGCACCCGGCCCATATCCCTCCCAACCCTTCCTACTCATGTCCCCATCCAAATGCCTCTTAAATGTCGCAATTGTACCAGCCTCCACCACTTCCTCTGGCAGCTCATTCCATACACGTACCACCCTCTGCGTGAAAAAGTTGCCCCCTTAGGTCTCTTTTATATCTTTCTCCTCTCACCCTAAACCTAGATGGAGTCAATAGCCAGAGACTATTTCCCAGGGCAGAAATGGCTAACGCGAGGGGTCATAGTTTTAAGCTGGTTGGAGGAAAGTATAGAGGGGATGTCAGAGGTGGGTTCTTTACACAGAGTTGTGAGAGCATTGAATGCGTTGCCAGCAGCAGTTGTGGAGGCAGGGTCATTGGGGACATTTAAGAGACTCCTGGACATGCATATGGTCACAGACATTTGAGGGTGCAGACATGAGGATCAATGGTCAGCACAACATGATGGGCTGAAGGGCCTGTTCTGTGCTGTACTGTTCTATGTTCTATGGACTCCCCGACCCAGGGAAAAATGTGTGCGTGTGTGTGTTTATAAACCTCTATAAGGTCACCCCCTCAGCCTCCGACACTCCAGGGAAAACAGCCCCGGCCTGTTCAGCCTCTCCCTGTAGCTCAAACCCTCCAACATCCTTGTAAATCTTTTCTGAACCCTTTCAAGTCTCACAACATCCTTCCTATAGCAGGGAGACCAGAATTGCACACAATATTCCAACAGTGGCCTAACCAATGTCCTGTACAGCCGCAACATGACCTCCCAACTCCTGTACTCAATACTCTGACCAATAAAGGAAAGCATACCAAACGTCGCCTTCACTATCCTATCTACCTGCGACTCCATTTTCAAGGAGCTATGAACCTGCACTCCAAGGTCTCTTTGTTCAGCAACACTCCCTCAGACCAAGGCATTGAAAGTGTACAGCAGTGAGGGTGAGAGTATTGTATAGTGGTGACTGTCTGGTCCTGATCTCTGTGACTTTTCACGCACTGGCATAGAATTCAGACGCCTCAATAGAATTTGCCTTGGCTACTGATGTTAAAAATCACCAGGTTCTAGCCCAAGGTCTTTTCCCTGGGGTAAGGGTGTCCAGAACTAGAGGTTCAGGGTGAGAGGGGAAAGATTTAAAAGGTACCTGAGGGGCAACTTTTTCACACAGAGGGTGGTGCGTGTGTGGAACGAGCTGCCAGAGGAAGTGGTGGAGGCTGGTACAATGACAGCATTTAAAAGGCATCTGGATGGGGACATGAATAGGAAGGGTTTGGAGGGATATGGGCCAAGTGCTGGCAAATGGGACTAGATTAGGTTGGGATATCAGGTTGGCATGGATGAGTTGGACCCAAGGGTCTGTCTCCGTGCTTAACAACTCTATAACTTGACGGGTTTATTTGGAAGTGCTACCTTTCGGAGCGCAGCTCTTTCACAGGGTAGATCGACTAACTCACTGACGCAGGAAGAGCGCTCCGAAAGCTAATACTTCCAAATAAACCTGTCGGACTATTAGCTGAATTTGTATCCCATGTGATTTTTAAACTTTGTCCGCCCCCAGTCCAACACCAGCCCTCCATGTGATAAGTTCACAACGTTCAGCTACTGAAGCAGCCCGTGTCCAAATGCAGCAAGACCTGGGCATCATCCAGGCCTAAGCTGGTGAGTGGCCAGGCAATGACCATCTCCAACAAGAGGCAATCAAAATTTACTTGACGTTCAATGGTGTTATCATCACTGAATCCCCCCACTATCAACATCCTGGGGGTTACCATTGAGAGAGAATCTAACCATCGCCCCCTTGAAGTTCAATGGTGTTACCATCACTGAATCCCCCCACTATCAACATCCTGGGGGTTACCATTGAGAGAGAATCTAACCATCACCCCCTTGATGTTCAATGGTGTTACCAGCACTGAATCCCCCCACTATCAACATCCTGGGGGTTACCATTGAGAGAGAATCTAACCATCGCCCCCTTGATGTTCAATGGTGTTACCATCACTGAATCCCCCACTATCAGCATCCTGGGGGTTCCCATTGAGAGAGAATCTAACCATCGCCCCCTTGATGTTCAATGGTGTTACCATCACTGACTCCCCCCACTATCAACATCCTGGGGGTTACCATTGAGAGAGAATCTAACCATCGCCCCCTTGATGTTCAATGGTGTTACCATCACTGAATCCCCCCACTATCAACATCCTGGGGGTTACCATTGACCAGAAACTGAACTGGACCCATCCATAAACACACCGGGGCTACAAGAACAGGGTCAGAGGCTGGGAATCCCGCAGCGAGCAACTCCCCTCCTGACTCCCTCCTCCCCAAAGCCTGTCTAACCATCGATGAGGCACGAGTCAGGAGCGGGGTGGAATCGGGAATTCAGAAGAAATGTCTAGGCCAAGAGAGATAGAGAATGGGGGACTCGCTCCCACAGGGAGTGGGGGGAGAATGGGGCACTCACTCCCACTGGGAGTGGGGGGAGAATGGGGGACTCGCTACGATGGGGAGTGGGGGGAGAATGGGGTATGGGGCTGGAATGGGGTTGTGGGGGAGCCAGCAGGGAGCAAGGGGCCAAATGGAACATGCCTTGCTGAAACATGCAATATACTGTGTATTCAAGAGAATCTGGGACTCGTCAGAAATTAAAAAAACACAAACAATTGTTAAATAACTCAGTCAGAGAGTTGAGATTGAAGATCTATAGTATCAGACCAATTGTGATCTTCTTAATGGTCGTGGCTTTTCAAGATCTTTGACCAAGGTGTGAATCTGTTGACTCATCCTGCTTAGAGACGGTTTAACACCCTCAACCCACAAAGAGCACACATACGCGCTCCTTCAGTGGTTACAACCCAGACTCAGAGCTCGTACTGAGAGGCCAGGCCCTCTGCAGTCTCTCAGGGGAATATCGCAGGCCTGGGAAGACGGGAGGAATATCGCAGGCTGGGCAAACACAAGGAATAGTTAGACGCCGGAAACAGGAGGGACAGTGTAGGCTCCGGAAACACGAGGGATAGTGGGGGCCTGGAAAACATGAGGGATAGCATAGGCTCAGGCAAACATGAGGGATAGTGTAGGCCTGGGGAAACAGGAGGGACAGTGTAGGCCCAGGAAACATGAGGGATAGTGTAGGCCTGGGGAAACAGGAGGGATAGTGTAGGCTCCGGAAACACGAGGGATAGTGTAGGCCCGGGAAACAGGAGGGACAGTGTCGGCCCAGGAAACACGAGGCATAGTGTGGGCCTGGAAAACATGAGGGATAGCATAGGCCCGGGTAAACATGCGGGATGGTGTAGGCCTGGAAAACACAAGGGAGAGTGTAGACGCTGGACAAACGAGGGATAATGTAGGCCACTGAAACACAAGGGATAGTGTAGGCCCAGGAAACAGGAGGGACAGTGTAGGCCCCAGAAACACGAGGGATAGTGTAGGCCCTGGAAACATGAGGGACAGTGTAGGCCCGGGAAACAGGAGCGATAGTGTAGGCCCAGGAAACAGAAGGAACAGTGTAGGCCCCAGAAACACGAGGGATAGTGTAGGCCCGGGAAACAGGAGCGACAGTTTCGGCCCAGGAAACAGGAGGGACAGTATCGGCCCAGGAAACAGGAGGGACAGTGTAGGCCCCAGAAACACAAGAGATAGTGTGGGCACGGGAAACATGAGGGACAGTGTAGGCCCAGGAAACACGAGGGATAGTGTAGGCCCGGGAAACGGGAGAGATAGTGTGGGCCCCAGAAACACGAGGGACAGTGTGGGCCCGGGAAACATGAGGGATAGTGTGGGCCCCAGAAACACGAGGGACAGTGTGGGCCCGGGAAAAATGAGGGATAGTTTACGACCTGGAAACATGAGCAACAGTATATGTCCGGGCAAACGTGAGGGGTAATGTTGGCCTGGGCAACACAAGGTACAGGGAAAACCAAGGCAAATGCAAGAGTATCTGGAAACTATGACAGCAATGTAGGTGTGGGGCTGTGTGTATCATGTGTTCACTAATCCCAGGAGTGTGAGCACCATGTGTGTGTGTATCTGCAAGTGTGTGTGTACGCATGCATGTGGGTGGATGTGAGTGTGCTAGTGTGTGCATGGGTGGGTGAGTGTGTGAGTGTTTGTGTGTGTGAGTATTTGTATATGTGTGTGTGAGTGAGTGTGTGTGAATGTGTGTATGCAAGAGAGTGTGTGTGTGTGTTTGTGTGTGAGCGTGTGTATGTGCATGAGTGTGTGTGTTTTTCTGAGTGTAAGAGTGAGTGTGAGTGTGTGTGCACGTGAGTGTGTGTGTCTGCACGCGTGTGTGAGCGTGTGTGTGTGAGCATGTGTGTGCGGTTGTGTGTGTGTGCGTGTGTGGCTACGTGTGAGTGTGAGTCTGTGTGTGTGTGAGTGTGAGTGTGTGTGAGTCTAGGTGAGCCTGTGTGTGAGTGTGTGTGTGAATGTGTGTGTGTGTGTGTGTGTGTGTGTCCTTGTGTGTGTGTGTGAGTGTGTGCTAATTTTGGCAATCCTGTCTGTGTGTGTTTCCTCCGGGTGCTCCAGTTTCCACCCATAAGCCAAAGATGTACAGCTTAGGGTGGATTGGCCATGGAAAATTGTCCCATAGTGCCCAGGAATGTGCAGGTTAAGGTGGATTGGCCATGGGAAATTGCCCATCGTGCTCAGGGAAGTGTACATTAGGTCATTAGTCAGGGGTAAATGTAGAGTAATAGGATTGGGAGAAAGTGAAGACTGCAGATGCTGGAGATCAGAGCCGAAAATGTGCTGCTGGAAAAGCGCAGCAGGTCAGGCAGTGTCCAAGGAGCAGGAGAGTCGATGTTTCGGGCATCAGCCCTTCCTGAAGAAGGGCTCACGCCTGAAATGTCGATTCTCCTGCTCCTTGGATGCTGCCTGACCTAATAGGGTTGGGGAATGGATCGGCGTGGGTCACCCTTTGGAGGGTCGGTGTGGACTTGTTGGGCCGAAGGGCCTGTTTCCACACTGTAGTGATTCTGTGATATAGCTCAGCCTTGACTCTGTCCCCTGGCCCCACAATCCTTGCCAAAGTGCTGCGGTGAGCCGTGGGCCCAGTGTGCGTGTGAACAAGCCTCAGAGGAGGGCAGGAAGTCGACCCGGCCCCGGGGCATTAGTGCTGAGCGAGCAGTGTGCTTTTGAAGTTTCCCGTCTCTAACCTCGCCACCACCTCAGCCCTACATCCCCCCCCACCCCACATACACACACACACCCCTTACCGATGCTCGCACAGGAAGGCAGATATTTCGAGCTTCCCACCCACGGCTTTCACCACAGACTCAGGCGCCTCTTTTCTTTCTCTGTCGAAATTGCTCTCTCTGTCTCCCAAACCTCACTGCTGCCAACTCACACACACCTCTCCCCACCCCCCCCTCACTCCCCACCTTCGAATCTGCCTGTCTTACCCTTGGCAACGCTCACTCGCCTTCTCAGACCCTGACCTTAGCAACAAGCTCTGCTCACGGCCTAGTGCATAGGCCCCAAACTGCCCACATCGAAAATTCCACCCCCTTTCCCAACAATAAGTACCCCGATCACCTTCCAGCGGGTGACGGGGTGTGTGATTACATACAAATTAGTTTTGATCAGACATTCAGTGCGCCGCACACTCAGATATAACCAGCTAGGCCCCAGCCCACCGGGTCAGAGAGGGGTCTGAAAAATTCACCTCTTGAACTGGTGGGCCAAGCAGAGCGAGAGTTCACCCTGGCTATCGAATTCTGTGCTGCGGTAATTATTCAAAGCCCCATCCCCGAATTCATGAACAGAATCCTCCTTTTATTTTTAAAAGACCCAAGAACAAAACGAGATTGTTGAGGGGGACACGAAAAGAAAACTACAAGGCCTTGCGTTTCAAAGATTTTTGAAGTGAACACAGAGGGTGGAACGTGTGTGAAATTAATTGTCAGAGGTAGCGATCTGGACAGCTACAGGAGCAGCACTTAAAAGGCAGGCACATGGACAGGGAAGGTTGAGAAAGGCCTGGATCCAAATGGAGTTAGATGGGACCAGGTTAGACTGGACTGAAGGGTCTGTATCTGTGCTCTATGACTCAATGAGAACTGACATTATAATAAACCGACAACATTTGTTGAAGGGAGAGACAGGGCCGTTGAAGGAGGGCATTAGATTAGATTACTTACAGTGTGGAAACAGGCCCTTCGGCCCCACACCGACCCTCCGAAGGGCAACCCACCCAGACCCATTCCCCTACATTTACTCCTTCACTGCACACTACGGGCAATTCAACTAACCTGGACATCTTTGGACTGTGGGAGGAAACCGGAGCAGCCGGAGGAAACCCACGCAGACACGGGGAGAACGTGCAAACTCCACACAGACAGTTGCCTGAGGCGGGAGTTGAACCCGGGTCCCAGAAGGCAGCAGTGCTATCCACTGTGCCACCGTGATGCCCATTTTGTAGGATTGGACACAGTCTCAGGAGAGTGAAAAGCCCAGTTTTTTTTTAGCCTCAAAGTAAGGGAGTCTAAGACGAAGGGTTTAGGATGAGAGGGGAAAGATTTAAAAGGGACCTGAGAGGCAATTTTTTCACACAGAGGGTGGTGCGTGTGTGTGGAATGAGCTGCCAGAGGAAGTGGTGGAGGCTGGTACAATTGTAACATTTAAAAGACATCTGGATGGGGACATGAATAGGAAGGGTTTGGAGGGATATGGGCCGGGTGCTGGCAAATGGGACTCGATTAATTTACGTTATTTGGTTGGGTATGGATGGGTCAGACCAAAGGGTCTTATTTCAGTTTGTATGACTCTATAAGAGGCAAATCTTTGAAAAGTGGGAGGAAATGCAGACTCTATCAGAAACTCCTCAAGCTGTGGAAACAAGCCACTTGGGCCATCATATCCGCACTGACCCTCGAAAGAGCATCCCACCCAGATCCACTCCACTAACCTATAACGCTGTATTTCCTGTAGCCAATCCACCCTAACCTGCACATCCCTGGGCACTATGGGACAATTTAGCATGGCTAATCCACCCTAACCTGCACATCTCTGGACACAATGGGACATTTTAGCATGGCCAATCCACCCTAACCTGCACATCCCTGGACACTATGGGACAATTTCCCATGGCCAATCCACCCTAACCTGGACATCCCTGGACACTACGGGATAATTTAGCATGGCCAATCCACCCTAACCTGCACATTCCTGGGCACTACAGGAAAATTTAGCATGGCCAATCCACCCTAACGTACACATCCCTGGGCACTATGGGACAATTTAGCATGGCCAATCCACCCTAACTTGCACATCGCTGGGCACTATGGGACAATTTAGCATGGGCAATCCACCCTAACCTGCACATCCCTGGGCACTATGGGACAATTTAGCATGGCCAATTCACCCTAACCTGCATATCCCTGGGCACTACGGGACAATTTAGCGTGGCCAATCCACCCTAACCTGCACATCCCTGGGCACTATGTGACAATTTCCCATGGCCAATCCACCCTAACCTGCACATCCCTGGACACTATGGGACAATTTAGCATGGCCAATCCACCCTAACCTGCACATCCCTGGACACTATGGGACAATTTCCCATGGCCAATCCAACCTAACCTGCATATCCCTGGACACTATGGGACAATTTAGCACGGCCAATCCACCCTAACCTGCACATTCCTGGACACTACGGGACAATTTCCCCATGGCCAATCCACCCTAACCTGCACATCCCTGGGCACTATGGGACACTTTAGCATGGCCAATCCACCCTAACCTGCACATCCCTGGGCACTACGGGACAATTTCCCCATGGCCAATCCACCCTAACCTGCACATTCCTGGACACTACGGGACAATTTCCCCATGGCCAATCCACCCTAACCTGCACATCCCTGGGCACTATGGGACAATTTAGCATCTAACCCCTTGTATCTAACCCCGTGCCCTGTCCCTACATTGGGAGTGTTTGATGGGGAAACAGTGTAGAGGGAGCTTTTCTCTGTATCTATCCCCATGTTGTCCCTGTCCTGAGATTGTTTGATGGTATCCCTGCGCTATACCTGTCCTGAGATGGGGGGACAGTGTAGAGGGAGCTTCACTCTGTGCCGAAGCCCATGCTGTCCCTGTTCCTGGGAATGTTCGCTTTGGGAGGGGGGAGGGGGAACGCGGTCGGTGGAGATGGAGCAATGCTCTGACTCGGAGGCATGACGTTCTGGAACAGTTAAGTGAACCGAGCGTCTGACTCGCTCATTGGTCAAAAGTTCCTGCAGAGCTCAGAGGAAGCATCGCTGCAGGGTCCCAGAGTCTTCAGAGCAACTCAAAACCACAACATGTCAGTGCAGTTTCACATTTACGTTGTGGCTCTCTGCAAGTTCTGTGGGAGGCACTTGCACGTCGTGAATTAACCAGCAGTGGCTTTGTGCTGAGTAACATGATATTTAGTGGCTGAGGGGAATGGAACCCAATCTTTGTCATCCCCATCAGCGCCCACACAACGGGCCTCTGACTTGAGCAATCTCCCATGAGTGTCACTCCCACAGACCCGCCAGGCCTGCTTTCTTCCCAGCCCGGTGAACGGGGCCTCACTTTGATTCCTCGGAATGGGGCGGTGGGTGCAGAGAGGGGTGGTCTGGCTTGTAGTCAGAGAGGGCGCCATCGTGGTGTTACTGTCGCAGAGTGGTGGGGGGATGCACTGTCTGTTTAACCCCCCGGGCTCTTCCTGTCCCTGGGATGGGGGGAGAGTGCAGAGGGAGCTTTACTCTGTATCTAACCACATGCTGTCCCTGTCCAAGGAGTGTTTGATGGGGGGACAGTGTAGAGGGAGCTTTAATCTGTATCTAACCCCGTGCTGTCCTTATCCCTGTCCCTGGGATTGGGGGACAGTGTAGAGGGAGGTTTACTCTGTATCTAACCCCGTGCTGTCCCTGTCCCTGGGATGGGGGGAAAAGTGTAGAGGGAGGTTTACTCTGTATCTAACCCCGTGCTGTCCCTGTCCCTGGGATGGGGGGAAAAGTGTAGAGGGAGGTTTACTCTGTATCTAGCCCTGTCCTGGGATGGAGGGGACAGTATTGAGGGAGCTTTACTCTGTAAGTAGCCCTGTCCTGGGATGGGGGGAAGAGTGTAGAGGGAGCTTTACTCTGTATCTAACCCCATGCTGTCCCTGTCCTGGGTTGGGGGACAGTGTAGAGGGAACTTTACTCTCTATGTAACCCCATGCTGTCCCTGTCCTGAGAGTGTTTGATGGGGGACAGTGTAGAGGGAGCTTTACTCTGTATCCAACCCTGTGCTCTCCCTGACCTAGGATGAGGGACAGTGTAAAGGAAGCTTTACTTTGTATCTCACCCCATGCTGCCCATGCCCTGGGAGTGATTCATTGGGGGGACAGTGTAGAGAGAGTTTTACTCTGTATCTATCACCATGCTGTCCCTGCCCTGGGAGTGTTTGATGGAGGGACAGTGTAGAGGGAGTTTTACTCTGTATCTAACCCCGTGCTGTCCCTGTCCTGAAAGTATTTGATGAGGGAGAGTGTAGAGAGAGCTTTACACTGTAATTAACCCCCGTGCTGCCCCTATCTTGGGAGTGTTTGATGGGGGGACAATGTAGAGGAAGCTTTACTCTGTATCTAACCTCATGCTGTCTCTGCCCTGGGAGTGTTTGATGGGGGATAGTGTAGAGGGAGCTTTACTGGTGACACACTGGGGGAGAGTGGAGAGCCCAGCTTAAACAATGGGCATTGGTAACTGCGTGGAAACAGAGGGGGAGCAGGAGGGAGTGGGAGATGGTGAGAGGGAGTGGGCATATCCTGTGGTATGGTGGCACGGAACAATTCAGTGTGAGGCCACCTGATAACAACGCTCAGCCTTTGGAGATTGAGGTTCTACTCAGTTAAACTCAAAAATAAACGCTCAGACAGGAAAACCAGCAAGCTGCAATGTTTGTTGAATACAGATTTTCTTTGGTTATGCCGTGTGGGGTCCATAGGCACACTTAGCAGATACCTATGACCCAGATTGAGATGGGCCTCTGATAAAGCACTGGTTATCTGGGGAAGGAGAGACTTTCATCTTCATTTAATTACACCCAACTCTCCTGCTCCACCTCCTCAGCACTGACCCTCCCACAGCGCCCGCTCCATCAGCGCTGACCCTCTGACAGCGCCCACTCCCTCAGCGCTGACCCTTCCACAGCGCCTGCTCCCTCAGCACTGATCCTCCAATAGCGCCCGCTCCCTCAGCACTGATCCTCCAATAGCGCCTGCTCCATCAGCTCTGACCCTCACACAGTGCCCATTCCCTCAGCACTGACCCTCTGACAGTGCCCACTCCTTTAGCGCTGACCCTTCGATAGCACCTGCCTCCATCAGCGCTGACCATCTGACAGTGACCGCTCCCTCAACACTGACCCTCCCACAGTGCCCACTCCCTCAGCGCTGACCCTCTGACAGCGCCCGCTCTGTCAGCGCCTGTCCCACAGTGCTAACACTCTGACAGTGCCCGCACCCTCAGCACCAACCCTCCACAGCACCTGCTCCCTCAGCACTGACCCTCCAACAGTGCCCACTCCCTCAGCGCTGACCCTCCAATAGATCCCGTTCCCACACCGCTGACCCTCTGACAATGCCCGCTCCCTTAGTGCTAACCCTCCAACAGTGCCCACTCCCTCAGCACTGACCCTCCAACAATGCCCACTTCCTCAGCACTGACCCTCCAATAGATCCTGTTCCCTCACTGCTGACCCTCTGACAATGCCCGCTCCCTGAGTGCTGACCCTCCAACAGTGCCCACTCCCTCAGCGCTGACCCTCCAACAATGCCCACTTCCTCAGCGCTGACCCTCCAATAGATCCCGTTCCCTCACCGCCAACCCTCTGACAATGCCCGCTCCCTTAGTGCTAACCCTCCAACAATGCCCACTCCTTCCACACTGACCCTACAACAGTGCCCGCTTCCACAGCACTGACCCTCAAACAGTGCCCACTCCCACAGCGCTGACCCTCAAACAGTGCCCACTCCCACAGTGCTGACCCTCCGACAGTGCCTGCTCCCTGAGTGCTGACCCTCGAACAATGCCCGCTCCCTCAGCTCTGACACTCTAACAATGCCCACTCCCTCAGTGCCAACCCTCCAACAATGCCCGCTCCCTCAGTGCTGATCCTCCAACAGTGCCTGCTCCCTCAACACTGAGCCTCCAAGCCTGTGTCTTATCTCCCACCATCTCTCTCTTATCTAGGTGTTTTACCAACTATCTCTCCTTGTCTCTCACCATCTCTCCCTTTCTTGCCAGCTCTACTCATCCTGCTCGCTCTTCACTGCATCTTCTCTCTCTCCCCTTCAGTCACTCAGTGAGTGCACAGCGATCTGTGGAAAGCCATGTGTCTGTGCAGGAATGTCATTGCAGCGTGAGTGGCCCTGCACCAGAGAGCCCTGCCTATGAGCCACTGTCCTTACCCCATGCCTCCCTGGGACTCCAGACCAAAGGGGAGATCAGATAGACTCCAAACAGTGCCCTCTGTTGCAAGGGGGATAGACAATATCTGTAACCAGGCAATGCTGCCTGTACCCCATTTAATGGACAGCACAGTGTCTCAGTGGTTAGCACCGCTGCCTCCTAGTGCCAGGAACTTGGGTTCGATTCCGTCAACGGGCGACTGTCTCTGTGGAATTTGCACATTCGGCCCGTGTCTTTGTGGGTTTCCTACGGGTGGTCCAGTTTCCTCCCACAGTCCAAAGATTTGCAGGTTAGGGTGGATTGGCCATGCTAAATTGTCCCATAGTGCCCAGGATGTGCAGGTTAGGGTGGATTGACCATGCTAAATTGCCCCGTAGTGCCCCAGGGATGTGCAGGTTAGGGTGGATTGGCCATGCTAAATTGTCCCGTAGTGCCCAGGATGTGCAGGTTAGGGTGGATTGGCCATGCTAAATTGTCCCATAGTGCCCAGGGATGTGCAGGTTAGGGTGGATTGGCCATGCTAAATTGTCATGTAGTGCCCAGGGATGTGCAGGTTAGGGTGGATTGGCCATGCTAAATTGTCCCGTAGTGCCCAGGGATGTGCAGGTTAGGGTGGATTGGCCATGCTAAATTGTCCCATAGTGCCCAGGGATGTGCAGGTTAGGGTGGGTTGGCCGTGGGGAATTGCCCCATAGTGCCCAGGGATGTGCAGGTTAGGGTGGATTGGCCATGCTAAATTGTCCCGTAGTGCCCAGGATGTGCAGGTTAGGGTGGATTGGCCATGCTAAATTGTCCCATAGTGCCCAGGGATGTGCAGGTTAGGGTGGATTGGCCATGCTAAATTGTCATGTAGTGCCCAGGGATGTGCAGGTTAGGGTGGATTGGCCATGCTAAATTGTCCCGTAGTGCCCAGGATGTGCAGGTTAGGGTGGATTGGCCATGCTAAATTGTCCCATAGTGCCCAGGGATGTGCAGGTTAGGGTGGATTGGCCATGCTAAATTGTCATGTAGTGCCCAGGGATGTGCAGGTTAGGGTGGGTTGGCCGTGGGGAATTGCCCCATAGTGCCCAGGGCTGTGCAGGTTAGGGTGGATTGGCCATGCTAAATTGTCCCATAGTGCCCACGGATGTGCAGGTTAGGGTGGATTGGCCATGCTAAATTGTCCCATAGTGCCCAGGGATGTGCAGGTTAAGGTGGATTGGCCATGCTAAATTGTCCCATAGTGCCCAGGGATGTGCAGGTTAGGGTGGATTGGCCATGCTAAATTGCCCCATAGTGCCCAGGGATGTGCAGGTTAGGGTGGGTTGGCCATGCTAAATTGTCCCATAGTGCCCGGGGATGTACAGGTTAGGGTGGGTTGGCCATGCTAAATTGTCCCATAGTGCCCGGGGATGTACAGGTTAGGGTGGGTTGGCCATGCTAAATTGTCCCATAGTGCCCAGGGATGTGCAGGTTAGGGTGGATTGGCCGTGCTAAATTGTCCCATAGTGCCCAGGGATGTACAGGTTAGGGTGGGTTGGCCATGGGAAATTGCCCCATAGTGCCCGGGGATGTACAGGTTAGGGTGGGTTGGCCATGCTAAATTGTCCTGTAGTGCCCAGGGATGTGCAGGTTAGGGTGGATTGGCCGTGGGGAATTGCCGGGTTACGGGGACAGGGAAGGGAAGTGTGTGTGGGGTCGAACACTTTGCGGGATTTGGGGTGGACTGGAGGGGCGTGCATGATTCTAAAAAGTGGTACGATCCCACATAAAGGTGGGAGCAAGTGAACTGTGTGTTCGGAGGGGCACTGAGACGGAACGGGCAACCAGCCACACATCGGAATTCTCTCAGGGAAAATTTGATTTATCAGAAGTACGGCCAAAAGCTTTGTTTGCGAGCAATACAGGCAGCTGCTGAGTCAGCCAGAACATCCAGATCATTGGGTGGAAAAGGAACTTGGAATTAAAAGAATATTATTAGTAATTTTTCAGGACTTAGGATTTAAGTGTTGAAATGTCTGCCATAGAGGGCTGACAGGGAGTCAGCAGTACCTTGAAAAAGTGGAGGATGTTAATTAAATGAGAGAGGGCCCATTGATGATCTGTTTAAGCAGAGGATGTGGAAATGGAATACGCTCTCCATCCCTCTCTTTTTCTTTCACTGTCTAGTAACCTAGTGATCTAGGGATGACAGCCAAGTTATTCTCCATCTGAGGACTCCAGGTCTGATTTCACCCAGCCAAGTGACCCAGACCAGCTCAATCCATTCTCCCCAGCACTCTTCAGAATCAGCACAAAAGTGTTTAATTTTCATTTCGCTCTCGTTTCAGGTGATGCAGTTGCCAAAAAGACACACAGATGTAAGTTTTTACCCTGTTTAACTGCGTGGGCAAAGTTCGGTTTTAACGCAAAGGGAACCTGGGATTGGGTCTATACGGACACAAAGGAATTACCAGCTGGAATCTAATCCCGGAAATCCCACGGAGTTTGGGGGGTGCAGGAAAATCCTGATACTGGGGAAGTGAGTTACAGACTGAAATCTAATCGAGGGGTTCGGGGTGGGTTATATACAGAATAACAGATCCCCGGGAGGGAGTTACAGACTGGAATCTAATCGAGGGGTTCGGGGTGGGTTATAGACAGAATAACAGATACCCCGGGAGGGAGTTACAGACTGGAATCTAATCGAGGGGTTCGGGGTGGGTTATAGACAGAATAACAGATCCCCGGGAGGGAGTTACAGATTGGAATCTAATCGAGGGGTTCGGGGTGGGTTATATAGAGAATAACAGATACCCGGGAGGGAGTTACAGACTGGAATCTAATCAAGGGGTTCGGGGTGGGTTATATACAGAATAACAGGTACCCGGGAGGGAGTTACAGACTGGAATCTAATCGAGGGGTTCTGGGTGGGTTATATACAGAATAACAGATACCCCGGGAGGGAGTTACAGACTGGAATCTAATCGAGGGGTTCGGGTGGGTAATATACAGAATAACAGATACCCCGGGAGGGAGTTACAGACTGGAATCTAATCGAGGGGTTCGGGGTGAGTTATATACAGAATAACAGGTACCCGGGAGGGTGTTACAGACTGGAATCTAATCGAGGGGTTCAGGGTGGGTTATAGACAGAATAACAGATACCCAGGAGGGAGTTACACACTGGAATCAAATCAAAAGGTTCGGGGTGGGTTATATAGAGAATAACAGATACCCGGGAGGGAGTTACAGACTGGAATCTAATCGAGGGGTTCGGGGTGGGTTATAGACAGAATAACAGATACCCAGGAGGGAGTTACACATTGGATTCAAATCGAAGGGTTCGGGGTGGGTTATATAGAGAATAACAGATACCCAGGAGGGAGTTACACACTGGAATCAAATCGAAGGGTTCGGGGTGGGTTATATAGAGAATAACAGATACCCGGGAGGGAGTTACAGACTGGAATCTAATCGAGGGGATCGGGGTGGGTTATATACAGAATAACAGATACCCGGGAGGGAGTTACAGACTGGAATCTAATCGAGGGGTTCGGGGTGGGTTATAGACAGAATAACAGATACCCAGGAGGGAGTTACACATTGGATTCAAATCGAAGGGTTCGGGGTGGGTTATATAGAGAATAACAGATACCCAGGAGGGAGTTACACACTGGAATCAAATCGAAGGGTTCGGGGTGGGTTATATACAGAATAACAGATACCCGGGAGGGAGTTACAGACTGGAATCTAATCGAGGGGATCGGGGTGGGTTATATACAGAATAACAGATACCCGGGAGGGAGTTACAGACTGGAATCTAATCGAGGGGTTCGGGGTGGGTTATATACAGAATAACAGATACCCGGGAGGGAGTTACAGACTGGAATCTAATCGAGGGGTTCTGGGTGGGTTATATACAGAATAACAGATACCCGGGAGGGAGTTCCAGACTGGAATCTAATCGAGGGTTTTGCGGTGGTTTATACATAAAATAACAAATAGTTTGCTTCAATATTCATTACGGAGAGGGACTTTGACTTTGAGAGAACAGTGTGAGACAGGCTGATGCACTCGAGCAGGTTGATGTGCTGAGAATTTTGAAAGGTATAATGATAGATAAATCCCCTCGGCCAGACGGGATATACCCAAGGTTTTTACAGGAAGCGAGGGAAGAGATTGCTACACTTATGGGCAATGAACTTTGCATCCTCACTGCCCACTGGAATAGTGCCAGATGGTTGGAGGATGACAAATGTTATTCCCTTGTTCAAGAAAGGGAATAGGAATAATCCTGGGAATGACAGACCAGTCAGTCTTACGTTGGGGTGAGCAAAGTATTGGAGAAGATCGTGAGAGATTGATTACTTAAAAAAAAAAGCCATAGTTTGATTAGAGATAGTCAGCAAGGTTTTGTGGGGGGCAGGTCATGCCTCACGAACCTTATTAAATTCTTTGAGGATGTGACAAAACACATTGATGAAGGTCGAGCAGTGGATGTGGAGTACCTGGACTTTAGCAAGGTGTTCAATAAGGTTCTCTATAGTAGGCTCATTCAGAAAGTAAGGAGGCATGGGATACAGTGTCTGAATGTCTTGATACAGAATTGGCTGGCCCATAGGAGACAGAGGGCGGTGGTAGATGGAAACTATTCAGCCTGGAGCTTGGTGACCACAGTGATGTTCCACAAGGATCGTCTCTGGGACCTCTGCTCTTTGTGATTTTTATAAATGACTTGGGTGGGGAAGCGGAAGGGTGGGTGAGTACGTTTGCCGATGACACGAAGGTTGGTGGAGTTGTGGATAGTCCGGAGGGCCGTTGTGGGTTGCAACGGGACATTGACAGGATACAGAACTCGGCTGATAATTGGCAGCTGGAGTTCAGCCTGGAAAAGTGTGAAGTGATTCATTTTGGAAAGTCGAATTTGAATGCAGAATACAGGGTTAAAGGCAGGATTCTCGGCAGTGTGGAGGAACAGAGGGATCTTGGGGTCCATGTCCTCCAGAGTTGCAACCCAAGTTGATAGGGTTGTGAAGAAGGCATACAGTGTGTTAGCTTTCATTAGCGGGGGATTGAGTTTAAGAGCTGTGAGGTTATGCTGCAGCTCTATAAAACCCTGGTTAGACCACACTTGGAATATTGTGTTCAGTCCTGGATGCCTCATTATAGGAAGGATGTGGAAGCTTTAGAGAGGGTGCAGAGGAGATTTACCAGGATGCGGCCTGGACTGGAGGGCAGGTCTTATGAAGAAAGGTTAAGGGAGCTAGGGTTTTTCTCACTGGATGAGGAGTGACTTGGTAGAGGTGTACAAGGTGATTACAGCCATAGATAGAGTGGATAGCCAGAGACTTTTTTTCCAATGGTGGAGATGTCTATCATGAGGGAATATAATTTTAAGGTGATTGGGGGAAGGTTTAGGGGAGATGTCAGAGGTAGGTTCTTTACACAGAGAGTGGTGGGTGTGTGGAATACACTGCCAACAGTGGTAGTATAGTCAGATACGTTAAGGACATTTAAGCGAATCCTGGATAGGCATTTGGATGATAGTACAATGAAGAGATGTAAGTTAGTCTGATCTTTGAATAGGATAAAAGACTAGCACAACATCAAAGGCTGAAGGGCCTGTACTGTGCTGTACTGTTCTATGTTTCATGTACCTGTGAGTGTGTTACAGGCTGGAATCTAATCGAGGGGTTCGGGGTGGGTTATAGACAGAATAACAGATACCCAGGAGGGGGTTACAGACTGGAATCTAATCAAGGGGTTCGGAGTGGGTTATATACAGAATAACAGTAAACAGGGAGGGGGTTACAGACTGGAATTTAATCGAGGGGTTCAGGATGGATTATACACAGAATAACAGATACCCGGGAGGGAGTTACAGACTGGAATCTAATCGAGGGGTTCGGGATGGGTTATATACAGAATATCAGCTCCGCAGGATGGGGTTACAGACTGGAATCTAACTGAGGGGTTTGGGGTGGGTTATATACAGAATAACAGATACCCGGGAGGGAGTTACAGACTGGGATCTAATCGAGGGGTTCGGGGTGGGTTACATACAGAATAACAGATACCCGGGAGGGAGTTACAGACTGGAATCTAATCGAAGGGTTCGGGGTGGGTTATATACAGAATAACAGATACCCGGGAGGGAGGTACAGACTGGAATCTAATCGAAGGGTTCGGGGTGGGTTATATACAGAATAACAGATACCCGGGAGGGAGGTACAGACTGGAATCTAATCGAGGGGTTCGGGATGGGTTAGATACAGAACAACAGATACCCAGGAGGGAGTTACAGACTGGTATCTAATCGAGGGGTTTGGGGTGGGTTATATACAGAATAACAGATACCCGGGAGGGAGTTACAGACTGGAATCTAATCGAAGGGTTCGGGGTGGGTTATATACAGAATAACAGATACCCGGGAGGGAGTTACAGACTGGAATCTAATCGAGGGGTTCGGGTTGGGTTATATACAGAATAACAGATACCCGGGAGGGAGTTACAGACTGGTATCTAATCGAGGGGTTTGGGGTGGGTTATATACAGAATAACAGATACCCGGGAGGGAGTTACAGACTGGAATCTAATCGAAGGGTTCGGGGTGGGTTATATACAGAATAACAGATACCCGGGAGGGAGTTACAGACTGGAATCTAATCGAGGGGTTCGGGGTGGGTTATATACAGAATAACAGATAGCCAGGAGGGAGTTACAGACTGGAATCTAATCGAGGGGTTCGGGGTGGGTTATATACAGAATAACAGATACCCGGGAGGGAGTTACAGACTGGGATCTAATCGAGGGGTTCGGGGTGGGTTATATACAGAATAACAGATACCCGGGAGGGAGTTACAGACTGGGATCTAATCGAGGGGTTCGGGGTGGGTTATATACAGAATAACAGATACCCGGGAGGGAGTTACAGACTGGAATCAAATCGAGGGGTTCGGGGTGGGTTATATACAGAATAACAGATAGCCAGGAGGGAGTTACAGACTGGAATCTAATTGAGGGGTTCGGGGTGGGTTATATACAGAATAACAGATACCCGGGAGGGAGTTACAGACTGGAATCTAATCGAGGGGTTCGGGGTGGGTTATATACAGAATAACAGATAGCCAGGAGGGAGTTACAGACTGGAATCTAATCGAGGGGTTCGGGGTGGGTTATATACAGAATAACAGATACCCGGGAGGGAGTTACAGACTGGAATCTAATCGAGGGGTTCGGGGTGGGTTATATACAGAATAACAGATACCCGGGAGGGAGTTACAGACTGGAATCTAATCGAGGGGTTCGGGGTGGGTTATATACAGAATAACAGATACCCGGGAGGGAGTTACAGACTGGAATCTAATCGAGGGGTTCGGGGTGGGTTATATACAGAATAACAGATAGCCAGGAGGGAGTTACAGACTGGAATCTAATTGAGGGGTTCGGGGTGGGTTATATACAGAATAACAGATACCCGGGAGGGAGTTACAGACTGGAATCTAATCGAGGGGTTCGGGGTGGGTTATATACAGAATAACAGATAGCCAGGAGGGAGTTACAGACTGATATCTAATCGAGGGGTTGAAAGACTTTAACCCTGGAGCCTGTGCTGGTTGTCAGTGTTGGGTCCCTGGGAGCTGGCTGTCCTTTGGAGAACTTATCTGTGGTCCATGTCCTGCTGTACACGATTATCTTTACCCAGGCTGGTACCGTGTGATAACAGGGGACTGTGGGTGGGGAATTTCACTGGCATTTGTCAGCAAAAGGTCAGATGGTGGCTGGTGCATCATATCCTCTCGTGCCAGCTCCTGTGTGTAATAGGAGCACCACCAACACCTTCACCATCACCACCCACACCGCCCCCTCCGGATCCCCACCCTAACCTACACATCCCTGGGCACTATGGGACAATTTAGCATGGCCAATCCACCTTAACCTGCACATCCCTGGGCACTACGGGACAGTTTAGCATGGCCAATCCACCCTAACCTGCACATCCCTGGGCACTATGGGACAATTTAGCACGACCAATCCACCCTAACCTGCACATCCCTGGGCACTACGGGACAATTTAGCATGGCCAATCCACCCTAACCTGCACATCCCTGGGCACTACGTGACAATTTAGCATGGCCAATCCACCCTAACCTGCACATCCCTGGGCACTACGTGACAATTTAGCATGGCAAACTCCACACAGACAGTCGCCCCCGAGGGGGGAATCGAACCCGGGTCCCTGGAGCTGGGAGGCAGCAGTGCTAACCACTGAGCCTCCGTGCCACCCTCTCATCTCCCGGACTGAAGTGCGTAGGATGCCAGTCCCTTGACCAAACTGCCAAGACTGGGCTGCAGTACCCCATGCCAGCACTGACTCGAATGCCAGGAGGTGGCAGAGACCACCAACCTCCTCTGAATGGTGAGGAGGAGATAGCCTGTGATGCCCCTTGTGGTCGAATATCTGCCTGAGCATTGTTTCGTGTAACAGGTTGGGGCAGGAGACTGGTGAAAGAGAAAGATAGACAGATAGAGAGAGAAACAGGGAGGGTAGACAAAAGGGTGGAGGAGAGAGGGAGAGAGAGGGAGAGAAAGAGAGAGAGAGAGGAGGAAGGAATGAGAAAAAGAGACACAGAGAGAGAGAGAACCAGGAAAGCTCGACAAGAGAGTGAAGAAGGGAGAGAAAGAAAGAGAGTGAGAGAGAGAGAGGAAGGAACAAGAAAAAGAGAGAGAGAGAGAGAGGGAGAGAGAGAGAGGAAGGAACAAGAAAAAGAGAGAGAGAGAGAGAGAGGAAGAGAGAGAGAGAGAGGAAGGAACGAGAGAGGGAGAGAGAGAGAGACAGACAGAGAGGGAGAGAGAGAGGGAGAGAGAGAGAGAGAAAGGAATGAGAAAAAGAGAGAGAGAGAACCAGGGAAGCTCAACAAGAGAGTGAAGAGGGGAGAGAAAGAGAGAGAGGTAGAGTGAGGAGAGAGAGAAAACTCAGAGAGAAGGATGGGATGAGTCAAAGAGAAAGATAAAAAGGAGTGATAGAGGGAGAATGAGAGAGACAGAGAGAGAGGGTGGGAAAGAGTGACAGAATGTGGAAATTGGATGGAGGGAGGGAAGGATGGAAATGAGACAGACAGAGACTATTAGAGAGGGACAGGAAGAGTTGGAGAAAGTGGTGAGGGAAAACGTGGAGAAAGAGGGGGCAGAATGGAGGGAAGAGGGAGAGAGAGTGAGGGAACCAAGGAGCGAGGGAGGGAAAAAGTGCAGAAAGTGAGAGGGAGGAGAGAGTCAGAGAGGAAGAGAGAATTAGAGAAAGGGAGTGAGTGAGCAAGAGAGAGGGAGTGGGAGAGAATAGGAGAGGGAGAAAGAGGGAGTTAGAGTGAGGGAGTGAAGAGAGAATTAGAGAAAGAGGGAAAAAGAATGAATGAGGAAGAGAGAGGGAGAGAATCAGAGAGAGAGAGAGAAAGAGAGAGAGAAATAGAGAGAGAAAGAGGGAAAGAGGGAAAGAGGAGAGAGGGAGTAGGAGAGAATCAGAGAGAGAGGGAGAGAGTGAGGGAGGTGAGAGAGAGTGAGTGTGAAAGGATGAGGAAGACAGAATGAGGGAGAGAGAGAGAGAGAGGGAGGTTGAGGTGGGGAAGGAGAGAGGACAACGAGGGATGGGGCGAGGAAAGGGTATGGAGAACGCGGGGGGGGGAGGGGTGCGGGATAAACTGGGAGGAGGGGGGGGGGCAGTTGTTGGAGGGGGTGGTGGGGTGTAGCTCCTTTCTAACTACACACCCACCCCTTCCCTGAGCCATCAGCCCACACTGCGGTGGCTGCTTGCTCAGCCTGCCGCCTATGGAGAGGGGTGCAGGTGGTGACGGGGCGCTGGGCAGGAAACAGCTGCTCGAGACCCTTGCCCATCCTCACCACCGCCGCCAACCCACGCCTCCCCGCACACCAGGCGCACAGGAGCCAATGCTACCACCTGTGTGTCTGCCCACTTCTAACCCTCAGCACCTCCTCACACGTTACCCACCCCCCCTCCATATCACAGGGAGTAGGCGGGGGGGGGAGGGATGAGGAACCGATGGAGGGGTGGGCGAGGGCGACAATGCCCCCAGCCTCCTGGGCATTGAGCACTGCATTTGTGTGGCACCGTTTCGCCAGCCTAAAGCAGTTTTACAGAGAGGAAAAAGAAGGTGGCCACACAGAGAGAGAGAGAGAAAGAGAGAGAGACAAACTGACAGACAGAGACAAGGGAGAGAGAGGGTCACAGAGAAAGAGAGGAGAGAGAGAGATGCAGAGAGAGAGAGAAAGGGAGGAAGACAGAGAGACACAGAGAGAGAGGGAGAGGAGAAAGAGAGAGACAAGAGAGAGAGCCAATGGAGATAGAGGGCCACAGAGAAAGAGAGGAGAGAGAGAGAGAGATGCAGAGAGAGAGAGAGGAAGGCAGAGAGAGAGGAGGAGAGGAGAGAGAGAGAGACGCAGACAGAGAAACGAGAGAAGGAGACAGAAAAAGAGAGAACGAGAGGGAGATACAGACAGATGCAGAGAGGGAGAGGGAGGGAGAGAGAGAGAGAGACTGACAGAGAGAGAAGAGATGCAGAGAGAGTGACAGAGAGAGAGAGATGCACAGAGAGAGGGAGAGGAGAGAGAGATGGAGAGAGAGAAGGAGAGAGGCACACACAGAAAGAGTGGCAGAGAGAGAGAGAGAGACAAAGGGATGCAAAGAGAGAGAGTGTGTCAGAGAGAAAAAGGGACATAGAGAAGCAGAGAGAGAGACGGAGAGACAGAGAGCGAGAGAGAAGTGGGTGGAGACAGCAGACATAGAGAGGGGAAAGGGACAGAGAGAAAGAGAGAGACAGAGAGACAGTGAGAGGATTTGTGGGTGGGAAGATGAAGGAAGGCAGCAATAGAGACAAAGACAGACAATGACATAGACAGAGGTAGAGACAGAGAGAGAAATGGAGTGGTTGTGAGGCAGGAGGGGAGAGAAGGACATAGAGAGAGAGACAGACCGATAGAGAGGGTGAGAGACAGGAAGGAGGGACATATATAGAGATACAGGGAGAGTGAGGGGCAGGAAGGAGAGAGAGATATAGGGGGACAGAGACAGAGAGAGTGAGAGGCAGGTAGAAGAGAGAGAGAGAGACGGAGATGGGGATAGGGAGAGTGAGAGACAGGAAGGAGGGAGAGAGAGAGATGGAGTCAGGGAGAGTGAGAGACAGGAAGGAGGGAGAGAGAGAGATGGAGTCAGGGAGAGTGAGAGATAGGAAGGAGGGAGAGAGAGAGATGGAGTCAGGGAGAGTGAGAGACAGGAAGGAGGGAGAGAGAGCGATGGAGTCAGGGAGAGTGAGAGACAGGAAGGAGGGAGAGAGAGAGATGGAGTCAGGGAGAGTGAGAGACAGGAAGGAGGGAGAGAGAGCGATGGAGTCAGGGAGAGTGAGAGATAGGAAGGAAAGAGAGAGACAGAGAGAGACGGAGTCAGGGAGAGCGAAAGACAGGAAGGAGAGATAGAGACAGAGAGAGGTGGAGTCAGGGAGAGAGAGAGAGACTGGAAGGAGAGAGAGACAGACGGAGTCAGGGAGAGAGAGACAGGAAGGAGAGAGAGAGCGATAGAGAAGGAGAGAGAGAGAGAGAGACGGAGTCAGGGAGAGAGAGAGGCAGGAAGGAGAGAGAGAGCGATGGAGTCAGGGAGAGTGAGAGGCAGGAAGGAGAGAGAGAGAGAGAGAGAGATGGAGTCAGGGAGAGCGAGAGACAGGAAGGAGAGAGAGAGAGAGAGAGAAGGAGTCAGGGAGAGCGAGAGACAGGAAGGAGAGAGAGAGAGAGAAGGAGTCAGGGAGAGCGAGAGACAGGAAGGAGAGAGAGAGAGAGAAGGAGTCAGGGAGAGCGAGAGACAGGAAGGAGAGAGAGAGAGAAAGAAGGAGTCAGGGAGAGTGAGAGGCAGGAAGGAGGGAGAGAGAGATGGAATTAGGGAGAGTGAGAGACAGGAAGGAGAGAGAGAGAGAAAGAAGGAGTCAGGGAGAGTGAGAGACAGGAAGGATGGAGAGAGAGAGAGATGGAGTCAGGGAGAGTGAGGGACAGGAAGGAGAGAGAGAGAGATGGAGTCAGGGAGAGTGAGAGGCAGGAAGGAGAGAGAGAGAGAGAGAGAGAGAGAGAGCGATAGAGAGGGAGAGAGAGAGAGACGGAGTCAGGGAGAGAGAGAGGCAGGAAGGAGAGAGAGAGAGAGAGAAAGAAGGAGTCAGGGAGAGTGAGAGGCAGGAAGGAGAGAGAGAGAGGAAGGAGAGAGAGAGAGAGAGGTAGAGTCAGGGAGAGTGAGGGACAGGAAGGAGAGAGAGACAGGAAGGAGGGAGAGAGAGAGAGAGACAGAGGTCAGTGAGACAGATGGAGGGATTTGGGTGAAAAAGTAAAGACACAGAAATAGAAGGGAAAGAGAGCACGGGCAAGAGGAAGAGGGTGGGGAGACAAGAGAGGGAGGGTGATTAGACACAGTGGGGGAGGTGGAGTTGAGTTTGAGCAGACTCAGCTCATTGTAGAGAGCAGTGAGTGAGTGCTCCCAGAGGTGAGCAGTCCCTGGCAGGTGGTGGGAGACAGACAGAGAGAGAGAGAGAGAGATCCTGCTGCAGCGTGCTCCCTCTCACTCTTCAGCAGTTAGCAGTTGTTACAGAAAGGCCACAGGCAGCGCTGCAATGAGAGGTAAGCAAGCAGCTGTTTCCCACTCGGCCCATCTCGCTGTGTCAGCCCTTTTGTAAAACTCCCCTCCAATCCGCACGCTCACGCTCCCCACAGACCCCCTTTGCTAATTCCTTTTTTAAATATTCCCTCTTCCTTTTGAAAGTTCCTGGTAAACCTACCAGTCTCTCAAATCCCAACAACTTTCTCCATCAACCAACTCATTGCCCTCCCCGTCCCTCCAAACCTGTTCCTACCCTCCCACTTCTCTGGTGACCTTCCTCATTCCCCTCAATTAATCCCCCTTCCCTTTGGACATCCCCCAGTTCACAGGCTTTCACTTACTGCTCTCAGAGTACACCAGCTTCTCCCCATCTCTCTCTCTATCTCTGTTACTCTATCTATCTATCTATCTCTGTCTCTCTGTCTCTATCTATCTATCTCTGTCTCTGTCTCTCTCTCTATCTATCTCTGTCTGTCTCTCTCTATCTATCTCTCTCTATCTATCTCTGTCTCTCTCTCTATCTCTGTCTGTCTGTCTGTCTCTCTCTCTCTCTCTATCTATCTCTGTCTCTCACTCTATCTATCTCTGTCCCTCTCTCTATCTATCTCAGTCTCTCTCTCTCTCTCTATCTCTGTCTCTCTCTCTCCCTCTTCACTTCCCGGATCCCACCTTGGGGAAATCTCAAATCTAAAACAGCAGGAGAGACCAGGATTCATGGAATTACAGAATCCATCCAGTGTAGAAGCAGGCCATTTGACCCCTCATTAGATTAGATTACTTACAGTGTGGAAACAGGCCCTTCGGCCCAACAAGTCCACACCAACCCGCCGAAGCGCAACCCACCCAAACCCCTACATATACCCCTTACCTAACACTACGGGCAATTTAGCATGGCCGATTCACCTGACCCGCACATCTTTGGACTGTGGGAGGAAACCGGAGCACCCGGAGGAAACCCACGCAGACACGGGGAGAACGTGCAAACTCCACACAGTCAGTCGCCTGAGGCGGGAATTGAACCCAGGTCCCTGGCGCTGTGAGGCAGCAGTGCTAACCACTGTGCCACCGTGCTGCCCATATGTTCATGTTCATACTGATCCTCCGAACAGAAGCTAACCCACCCTATCCCTGTAACCCTGCATTTCCCACGGCAAATCCACCCTGACCTGCACATCTTTGGACTGTGGGAGGAAACCGGAGCACCCGGAGGAAACCCACGCAGACACGGGGAGGATGTGCAAACTCCACACAGTCAGTCGCCTGAGGTGGGAATCGAACCCAGGTCCCTGGTGCTGTGAGGCAGCAGCGCTGACCACTGAGCCACCATGCCACAACGTGCCCCTTCTCTCCCAGGGACTAGTGATTGATAAATGGTTTAATCTGACTCCCTCCCTCTCTCTCTCTTTCTCTCTCTCTCTCTCTGTCTCTCTCTCTCTCTGTCTGTCTGTCTGTCTGTCTCTCTCTCTCTCTCTCTGTCTCCATGTCTGTCTCTCTGTCTCTCTCTCTCTCTCTCTGTCTGTCTCTCTCTCTGTCTGTCTCTCTCTCTGTCTCTCTCTCTCTCTCTCTCTGTCTCTCTCTGTCTGTCTCTCTCTGTCTGTCTGTCTCTCTGTCTGTCTGTCTCTCTGCCTCTCTGTCTCTCTCTTCTCTCTCTCTTCTCTCCTGTTCGGGACAGAGAAGAACTGCAGGGATACAAGGCCAGGAATTTTGCTGAGAATGGAGGATTTTGAGTTATAAGGAGAGGCCGGAACTCTATTTCACTGGAGTATTGGAGGTTGAGATTATAGACTTTTACAAAATCATGAGCAACATGGCTACAGTGAATAGCTGGTGAATTTTCCACAGTGGAGGTGATTTCAATTTTTAGAGTGAGAGGAGAAAGAGTTTAATAAATACATTTTTACACAGAGGGTGGGTCGTGTGTGAGATGACATTCCAAGAGGAAGTGGTGGATGTGGGCACGGTTATAACATTTAAAAAACATTTCGATGAGTTCACGAACAGGAAAGGTTTGGAGGGACATGGGCCAGGAGCAAGCAGGTGGGATTAGTTTGGGGATTATGATCAGCAAGCTGTGGATGGGCCGAAGGGTCTGTTTTCAAGCCATATGGCTGTACGACTCTACGAGGGATGGGAGGAGAAAGGGGTGAGATAGGGAGAGAGAGAGAGAGAGGGAGAGGGAGAGAAACGGGACAGAGGGAGAGAGGAAGGAAGACAGAAAGTTGGGAGGGGGGAGAGAGAGAGAGAGAGACAAAGTGGATCGGGGAGAAGAGGGATGAGTTAGATAGAGACGGAGGAGTAGAGATGGGGGACAGAGAGAGAGGGGGAAACAGAGAGAGTGGGGACAGAGAGAGACAGAGTGAGGGACAGACAGACAGAGAGAGAGTCGGAGAGAATGGGGGACTGAGATAGAGGGGATAGAGAGAGAGATACAGAGAGAGAGGGATAGCAAGCAACAGAGAGAGAGAGGGACAGAGAGAGTGAGACGGACAGCGAGAGCGTGGGGGACAGAGAGCGTGGGGGACAGAGAGAGAGGGAGAGTGAAAGAGAGACAGAGGGAGAGGGACAGAGAGAGAGGGGGGCACAGAGAGAAAGAGAGAAGGGACAGAGAGAGTGAGGGACAGAGAGAGAGGGAATGAGAGAGAGGGACAGAGAGAGTGAGGGACAGAGAGAGAGAGAGACAGAGAGAGTGAGGGACAGAGAGAGAGAGCCAGAGAGAGTGGGGGACAGTGAGAGACAGAAAGAGTGAGGGACAGAGAGAGAGAGAGAGAGAAAAGCAGAGAGACAGTGGGTGAGAGGAGCAGGGACTAACAGGAAACTCCCCCCACCACTCCCATCCAGATCCCAGCGCTGTTGTCCTCTCCTGAAGTAACACTCAAAGCTGAGGCTTCAGTAGGCCTGGTCTGTTGCTTAGCAACCAATGGGCCTGCATTGCTTTTCCATCTATTGCCTAACTGATGCCCATGGGCAGATCTGGATTGATTCCTAAGAGAGAGAGAGAGAGGCGGGGAGGGAGAAATGAAAAGTAGGCTGCTCAACCGTGGAAGGCTGGACTGAAAGAATTTCCACATTATTCACCCGGCCTAAAGTCTCAAATCTGCCTCCCAACCCTGTCTGCCCCGTTGTTTCTCTGTTGTCTGATAAATCACTCTTGCGAGGGATATTCTACTGTGTTAAAGGTGCTATATAAATGCAGTTTGTTCTTGAGGTGAGGTGGGTGAGGAGGTTGGTAGGATTGTAGCTGATGCCAAAATTTCTGGTACTGGGGACAGTGAAGAAGATTACTAAAGATTACAAAGGGATCTCAATCAACTAGGCCAAAGGGCTGAGGAGTGGTCGATGGAGTTTAATTTGGATAAATACGAGAGTTTATACTTTAGTAAGACAAAGGGGCAGGGCTTATACAATTAATGATAGGGCCCTAGGTAATGTTATCAAACAGAGAGACCGAGGGGTTCAGGGACATAATTCTTTGAAGTTTGCATCACACGTAGACAAGGTGATCAAGAAGGCATTTAGCACGCTTGCCTTGATCGCTCAGACCTTTGAGTACAGGAGTTGGGGACGTCACATTGGGGTTGTACAGGACATTGGTGAGGCCTCGTCTGGAGGACTGCATCCAGTTCTGGTCGCCCTGTTACAGGAAGGACTGGAGAGGGTTCAGGAGAGATTTACCGGGGTGGAAGGCTTGAGTTATAAAGAAAGGCCAAAATAGACTGGGAGTTTTTTTCACTGGGACCTTATTGAGGTCTATAAAATCACGAGGGGCATTTGGATGAGTACATGAATAGGAAATAGGTTTGGAGGGATATGGGCCAGGAGCAAGCAGGTGGAACTAGTTTAGTCTGGGATTGTGTTCAGCACGGACGAGTTGGACCGAAGGGTCTGTTTCCGTGCTGGATGACTCTATGACATTGAGCTTTGTAGGGGACCGTTACAGAGCTATGTAGACCTGTTAGCCCCTGGGAGAGGGGGAGGGGAGAGAAGCAGAGAGAGAGAAGGGGGAGAGACTGTGTGGGCTTGGGGGGAGCGGGGGAGGTGGAAAACAGAGGCTGATAGGGGGGAGAGAGAGAGAAATGGGCATGGAAAATAGAGGAAAGAATAGGTGGGATGGGAAGATGTGAACGGGGGAAGAACAGAGGAATGAGGGGGACAGAGGCGGGAGAGAGTGAGATGGATAAAGAGGGATGTAGGGAGAGAGAGGTGGTGTGTGTGTGTGTGAGAGAGAGGAATATGGGGAACAGAGAGGAGGATGAGGAGGGGGGAGAGATAGAGAGAGGGAGATGGGGGAACTGAGAGAGGTGGGGGAGATGAGGGGAGAGAGAGAGAGAGGGAGATGGGGGGAAATGATGGGAGAGAGGGGGAGATGGGGGGAACTGAGAGAGATGGGGGAGAGGTGAGGGGAGAGAGAGAGAGGGGGAGATGGGGGGAGAGAGAGAGAGGGGGGAGATGGGGGGAACTGAGCGAGATGGGGGGAGCTGAGGGGAGAGAGAGAGAGGGGGGAGATGGGGAGCAGATTGAGGAAGTTGGGGAAGAGAGAGGGAATTGGGGGAGACAGAGAGAAATGGGGGAGAGAGAGAGGGGGACGGGTAAGAGAGTGTGAGGGGGTTACGGAGATAGATAGAGGAAGATGGGGAGGGGCGGATGTGGAGAGACAGCAGGAGAGGGTGTAGGGGAGATGGCCTGGGCTGGAGAGAGAGAGAGAGAAGGAGGGAAATGGTCTGATAAAGACAGAGGGTAGTTAGTGGGGGTGGGAGGATACAGAGAGAGAGAGAGAGAGGATGGAGGGAGAGACAGAGGAAGATGGGAGTAGAGTTAAAGAGACAGTGGGGGATGGGAGAGAAAGGGAGGGGATGGGGAATGGGAAACAGAAAGGGTTGGGAGATGGTGCAGAGCATGTGCGTGTGTGTACATGCATGTGTGTGAGTGAGAGAGAGACAGAGAGAGAGAGAAACAAAGCAGGAGGGGGAGGGAAATTGGAAGCAGGGGTGAAATGGGGCAAGAGAATAGTGGGTATGAGGTTGTTGACCCTGACCTTTGACCTGGATGTACACAGTCACTGAAATCCCTGACCTATCATCTGAACGACCCCTGACCGATCAGATTGGGGGTGGGGAGGGGGGTCGGAATTCCCAAACTGCCCTCCGCATGGGCCCACACAATCCTCCCAGCTGGCACGGGGTGGGTAACTGGTATCTGAGAGCCCTGTGTGAGGTGGTGGAGAAGTGGTCACTTTGTCAACTTGGGTGTAGATCAGCACTGTGTGTGTGTGTGTGTGTGTGTGTGTGTGTGTGTGTGTATATACGTATCTGCCTGCCTTGTTTTAGTCTGTGTGTGACTTTCACTGTGTCTGTGTGTCTGCATATGTGCCTGTGTGTCTGCCTGTTTTAGTCTGTGTGTGACTTTCTCTATGTGTGTATATGTGTCTGCAAATGACGTTTCGGGTCATTTGCAGAGCCCCTCATCAGGAAAGTTTTTTTTTATATTACTTGCAGTAGTGGAAACAGGCCCTTCGGCCCAACAAGTCCACACCGACCCACCGAAGCGCAACCCACCCCCCTACATTTACCCTTTTACCTAACACTACGGGCAATTTAGCATGGTCAATTCACCTGACCCGTACACCTTTGGATTGTGGGAGGAAACCGGAGCACCCGGAGGAAACCCACGCAGACACGGGGAGAACGTGCAAACTCCACACAGTCAGTCGCCTGAGTCGGGAATTGAACCCGGGTCTCTGGCGCTGTGAGGCAGCAGTGCTAACCACTGTGCCACTGTGCTGCCCACAATGTGTGTGGGTTTACATCATTATGTGTGTCTGTCCACCTGTTTGTGTCAGTGTGTGTATGTGTCTCTTTGCCTGTGTGTGTCAGTGTGTACATGTGTGTCTGTCTGCCTGTTTGAGCCTATGTGTGTTTGTCTATGTCTGCGTGTACCTGTGGGTATGTACATGTATGTGTGTGTGTGTTTGTCTGTGACTGTGTCTGCCTGTCTGCCTAGTGTGTGTATGTGTGTGTGTGTCTGTCTATCTGCCTATGTGTGTGTCTGTCTCCTGTTTGTGTGTGTATGTGTGTGTGTATGTCTGTCGACCTACGTATGTGTATGTGTATGTGTGTGTGTGTATAACTGTGTGTGTCTGTCTGCCTATGTGTGTGTGTGTATCTGTGTGTTTGTCTGTGTGTATCTATGTGTGTATGTACGTATGTGTCTGTGTGTGTGTGTGTGTGTGTCTGTGTGTCAATCTGCCTACATGTGTGTGTATGTGTGTGTGTCTGTCTGCATATGTGTGTCTCTGTCTAGTATGTACATGTGTATCTGCGTTTAACTGTAATTAACTCTGTCTATGTTTGACTGTCTGCCTTTGTGTGTGTGTGTATATGTCTCTGTGCATATGTATGTATATATCTGTGTGTGTGTGTGTTTGTCTTTGTGTGTGTGTGTGTCTGTCTGCCTGTGTGTGTGTAGGTCTGTATATGTTATCTCTGTGTATGTGTGTGTGTGTGTGTGTGTGTGTGGTTCCCAATCATAGCCTAACAGAAGCAGGGGAGAAAGGGAGGGAGAGAGAGAGGGGGGGAAATGCCCAGGAGGTGGAATCTTGCAGCCAAATTGCACACCTCCGTCCCTCCCTCGCTTACACCCTTCACGCTGATGTACACAGAGAGAGACTGGGTCGATTAAGCTTATATTCACTGGGAGTTTAGATGAACAAGGGATGGGGGAAATCCTCATAGAAACCTTTAAAACTCTAACAGAGAGTTTTAAAACTCTAACCAGAAGTGGTCAGGGTGAGACGTTGAAGATTCTCAAGGAAGAGTTGGAGAGGGACCGAAAGGGGACTGAGTTGGATGATCAGCTGGGCTAGTATTGGATGTATCGAGGGGCTGAATGTCCTCCCTCCCCCTCCACCGCTGCTTATTTTCTACGCTTCTCTCCCTCTCTTTACCTGCCCTGCCTTCCCCGGGTGATATTCCGTAGCTCTGCCTGCCGGGGACGGTGCTGCCTGAACTAGGTGCCTGCTGTCAGCAGTTGCCTGTCTGGTTTATGTGGGTCACCTCTCGAACAATTACTGAGAAGCTGAGAACTTCCGTGGCATCCTCCAGGGTCAGACGTGTTAACCAAAAAACCGAAGCATTGCAGCAAGAATCAGTTCAATGGCGGAAGTCAAAGCAGTCCTTCAGAAAGCAACCTCCACTCGACAACTCGCTTCCAGCCCGAACCCTGCACAATTGGCCATGCTAAATTGCCCGTGGTGTTAGGTAAGGGGTATGGGTGGGTTGCGCTTCGGCGGGTCGGTGTGGACTTGTTGGGCCGAAGGGCCTGTTTCCACACTGTAAGTCTAATCTAACCTCTCTCTCTCTCGCTTCCTCCATCTCTCTCTCCCACCGACTGCTTCCATTTCATTTTCCTATCTCTCTCCCGCTTCTCTCATTCCTCCCTCCAGCTCCATCCCTCCTTCCATCCATGCCCCTCCTTCTCTCTCTCCCTCCCATGTGCTGTTTCTCTCCCTCTCTCTCTCTCTCTCTTTCCAGTTTCTGCCTTATTCCTTTACTGTCCCTGCTCTCCACCCATCTGCCTCCTTTCCCTTTCTCAGTCACTCCCTCGCTCTGTCAATTTCCCTCCTGTCTTCCGTGAATTTGTCTCCCCCATGATGTTTTCCCGATCTCCCCCCCCCTCTCTCTCAGCTCTTTCTCTCTCCTTCACTCTGTCCTTTCTTCTGTCACAATGATTCTCTCTCTCTTTCTCCTTATGTGAACCCCCAACCTATCCCCCTCTCCCACTGAGAGACCCGGGTGAGAGTCAGAGGGTGTGTGTGTGTGTGTAACTGTACCCCAGTGACAGTCTGTGTGTGTGTGTGTGTGTGTGTGTGTGTGGGACTGTACCCCAGTGAGAGTCAGTGTGTGTGTGTGTGGGACTGTATCCCAGTGTAAGTCACTGTGTGTGTGTGGGACTGTACCCCAGTGAGAGTCAGTGTGTGTGTGTGTGTGGGACCCTGTACCCCAGTGAGAGTCAGTGTGTGTGTGTGGGACTGTACCCCAGTGAGAGTCAGTGTGTGTGGGACTGTACCCCAGTGAGAGTCAGTGTGTGTGTGTGGGACTGTACCCCAGTGAGCATCAGTCTGTGTGTGTGTGGGACTGTACCCCAGTGAGAGTCAGTCTGTGTGTGTGGGATTGTACCCCAGTGAGCGTCAGTCTGTATGTGGGACTGTACCCCAGTGAGCATCAGTCTGTGTGTGTGGGACTGTACCCCAGTGAGAGTCAGTGTGTGTGTGTTGGACTGTACCCCAGTGAGTGTGTGCGCGCGTATGTGTGTGTGTGTGTGTGAGAGAGAGAGAGACTCCTGTCAATAAATCCTTTGCCTTCATAGACCGCTGAATATGGTCAGGTAATACTTACCTTTCTCGCTGACCAAATAAACTCTGTATTATTCAAATATATGCAAACTCTAGTTAGAGTGTGAATGCAAATTCCCCTCAGATTTCCCTTCTGTTCCCAGCCAGATGAGTGATTGTACTTTCGTTTCTGTCTTATTGTTCACTCAGTAGTGTCTCATCTCTCTCTTTCTCTGTATTCTCTTTATCTCTCACTCTGTCTCTATTGTATCTCTCTCCACTGATGCTCAGTAGCAGCAGGGTGTGCCATCTACAAAGGACCCTCAGACAGCACGTTCCAAACCTATGACCAATTCCATCTCGACAGGACAAGGGGGCAGCAGATACATGGGAACACCACCCCCTCAGCATCCTGAATATATTGCCTGTTTGTTCAGGTCAATACCCTGGGAATCCCTCCCTAAGGGCGTTATTGATGAATATTATTGCCTCTGAGCTGCAGTGGTTTAAAAAGGCAGCTCACCACCCCTTCACAAGGGCAACTAGGGACAGGTAATAAATGCTTGCCCAGCCAGCGACGATCCCATTAATGAATTTAAAACAACTTCTGCCCTCTCTCTCTCCCCCTCCCCACCATCTCTCCTTATCTCACCCCATGTCTTTCTCCACCTTGATCAACAATGACCCACAACAGCGCTGACCCTCCAACAGTGCCCGCTCCCTCAGCGCTGACCCTCCAACAGTGCCCGCTCCCTCAGCGCTGACCCTCCAACAGAGCCCGCACCCTCAGCGCTGACCATCCAACAGTGCCCGCCCCCTCAGCGCTGACCCTCCAACAGTGCCCGCTCCCTCAGCGCTGACCCTCCAACATAGCCCACTCCCTCAGCGCTGACCCGAACAGAGCCCGCTCCCTCAGCGCTGACCCTCCAACAGAGCCCGCTCCCGCAGCGCTAACCCTCCAACAGAGCCCACTCCCTCAGCGCTGACCCTCCAACAGAGCCCGCTCCCTCAGCACTGACCCTCTGACAGTGCCTGCTCCCTCAGCGCTGACCCTCCAACAGCACCCGCTCCCTCAGCGCTGACCCTCCAACAGTGCCCGCTCCCTCAGCGCTGACCCTCCCACAGCGCCCGCTCCCTCAGCACTGACCCTCCAACAACACCCGCTCCCTCAGCGCTGACCCTCCCATAGTGCCCGCTCCCTCAGCACTGACCCTCCGACAGTGCCTGCTCCCTCAGCACTGACCCTTCCCTCCGCACTGACCCTCCGACAGTGCCCGCTCCCTCAGCGCTGACCCTTCCCTCAGCGCTGACCCTTCCCTCAGCACTAACCCTCCGACAGTGCCCGCTCCCTCAGCGCTAACCCTCGCACAACGCCCCTTCCCTCAGCGCTGACCCTCCGACAGTGCCCGCTCCCTCAGTGCTGACCCTCTGACAGCGTCCCTTCCCTCAGCGCTGACCCTCCGACAGTGCCCGCTCCCTCAGCGCTGACCCTCCGACAGCGCCCCTTCCCTCAGCGCTGACCCTCCGACAGTGCCCGCTCCCTCAGCGCTGACCCTCCGACAGCGCCCCTTCCCTCAGCGCTGACCCTCCGACAGCGTCCCTTCCCTCAGCGCTGACCCTCTGACAACGCCCCTTCCCTCAGTGCTGACCCTCTGACAACGCCCTTTCCCTCAGCGCTGACCCTCTGACAACGCCCCTTCCCTCAGCGCTGACCCTCCGACAGTGCCCGCTCCCTCAGCGCTGACCCTTCCCTCAGCACTAACCCTCCGACAGTGCCCGCTCCCTCAGCGCTAACCCTCGCACAACGCCCCTTCCCTCAGCGCTGACCCTCCGACAGTGCCCGCTCCCTCAGTGCTGACCCTCTGACAACGCCCCTTCCCTCAGCGCTGACCCTCTGACAGCGCCCCTTCCCTCAGCGCTGACCCTCCGACAGCGCCCCTTCCCTCAGCGCTGACCCTCTGACAGCGTCCCTTCCCTCAGCGCTGACCCTCTGACAACGCCCGCTCCCTCAGCGCTGACCCTCTGACAACGCCCCTTCCCACAGCGCTGACCCTCCGACAGTTCCCGCTCCCTCAGCGCTGACCCTCCAACAGTGCCCGCTCCCTCAGCGCTGACCCTCCAACAGAGCCCACTCCCTCAGCGCTGACCCGAACAGAGCCCGCTCCCGCAGCGCTGACCCTCCAACAGAGCCCGCTCCCTCAGCGCTGACCCTCCAACAGAGCCCGCTCCCTCAGCGCTGACCCTCTGACAGTGCCTGCTCCCTCAGCGCTGACCCTCCAACAGCACCCGCTCCCTCAGCGCTGACCCTCCAACAGTGCCCGCTCCCTCAGCGCTGACCCTCCAACAGAGCCCACTCCCTCAGCGCTGACCCGAAGAGAGCCCGCTCCCGCAGCGCTGACCCTCCAACAGAGCCCGCTCCCTCAGCGCTGACCCTCCAACAGAGCCCGCTCCCTCAGCGCTGACCCTCTGACAGTGCCTGCTCCCTCAGCGCTGACCCTCCAACAGCACCCGCTCCCTCAGCGCTGACCCTCCCACAGCGCCCGCTCCCTCAGCACTGACCCTCCAACAACACCCGCTCCCTCAGCGCTGACCCTCCCATAGTGCCCGCTCCCTCAGCACTGACCCTCCGACAGTGCCTGCTCCCTCAGCACTGACCCTTCCCTCCGCACTGACCCTCCGACAGTGCCCGCTCCCTCAGCGCTGACCCTTCCCTCAGCGCTGACCCTTCCCTCAGCACTAACCCTCCGACAGTGCCCGCTCCCTCAGCGCTAACCCTCGCACAACGCCCCTTCCCTCAGCGCTGACCCTCCGACAGTGCCCGCTCCCTCAGTGCTGACCCTCTGACAGCGTCCCTTCCCTCAGCGCTGACCCTCCGACAGTGCCCGCTCCCTCAGCGCTGACCCTCCGACAGCGCCCCTTCCCTCAGCGCTGACCCTCCGACAATGCCCGCTCCCTCAGCGCTGACCCTCCGACAGCGCCCCTTCCCTCAGCGCTGACCCTCCGACAGCGTCCCTTCCCTCAGCGCTGACCCTCTGACAACGCCCCTTCCCTCAGTGCTGACCCTCTGACAATGCCCTTTCCCTCAGCGCTGACCCTCTGACAACGCCCCTTCCCTCAGCGCTGACCCTCCGACAGTGCCCGCTCCCTCAGCGCTGACCCTTCCCTCAGCACTAACCCTCCGACAGTGCCCGCTCCCTCAGCGCTAACCCTCGCACAACGCCCCTTCCCTCAGCGCTGACCCTCCGACAGTGCCCGCTCCCTCAGTGCTGACCCTCTGACAACGCCCCTTCCCTCAGCGCTGACCCTCTGACAGCGCCCCTTCCCTCAGCGCTGACCCTCCGACAGCGCCCCTTCCCTCAGCGCTGACCCTCTGACAGCGTCCCTTCCCTCAGCGCTGACCCTCTGACAACGCCCGCTCCCTCAGCGCTGACCCTCTGACAACGCCCCTTCCCACAGCGCTGACCCTCCGACAGTGCCCGCTCCCTCAGCGCTGACCCTCCAACAGTGCCCGCTCCCTCAGCGCTGACCCTCCAACAGAGCCCACTCCCTCAGCGCTGACCCGAAGAGAGCCCGCTCCCGCAGCGCTGACCCTCCAACAGAGCCCGCTCCCTCAGCGCTGACCCTCCAACAGAGCCCGCTCCCTCAGCGCTGACCCTCTGACAGTGCCTGCTCCCTCAGCGCTGACCCTCCAACAGCACCCGCTCCCTCAGCGCTGACCCTCCCACAGCGCCCGCTCCCTCAGCACTGACCCTCCAACAACACCCGCTCCCTCAGCGCTGACCCTCCCATAGTGCCCGCTCCCTCAGCACTGACCCTCCGACAGTGCCTGCTCCCTCAGCACTGACCCTTCCCTCCGCACTGACCCTCCGACAGTGCCCGCTCCCTCAGCGCTGACCCTTCCCTCAGCGCTGACCCTCTGACAACGCCCGCTCCCTCAGCGCTGACCCTCTGACAACGCCCCTTCCCACAGCGCTGACCCTCCGACAGTGCCCGCTCCCTCAGCGCTGACCCTCCAACAGTGCCCACTCCCTCAGCGCTGACCCTCCAACAGTGCCCGCTCCCTCAGCGCTGACCCTCCAACAGAGCCCACTCCCTCAGCGCTGACCCGAACAGAGCCCGCTCCCGCAGCGCTGACCCTCCAACAGAGCCCGCTCCCTCAGCGCTGACCCTCCAACAGAGCCCGCTCCCTCAGCGCTGACCCTCTGACAGTGCCTGCTCCCTCAGCGCTGACCCTCCAACAGCACCCGCTCCCTCAGCGCTGACCCTCCAACAGTGCCCGCTCCCTCAGCGCTGACCCTCCCACAGCGCCCGCTCCCTCAGCACTGACCCTCCAACAACACCCGCTCCCTCAGCGCTGACCCTCCCATAGTGCCCGCTCCCTCAGCACTGACCCTCCGACAGTGCCTGCTCCCTCAGCACTGACCCTTCCCTCAGCACTAACCCTCCGACAGTGCCCGCTCCCTCAGCGCTAACCCTCGCACAACGCCCCTTCCCTCAGCGCTGACCCTCCGACAGTGCCCGCTCCCTCAGTGCTGACCCTCTGACAGCGTCCCTTCCCTCAGCGCTGACCCTCCGACAGTGCCCGCTCCCTCAGCGCTGACCCTCCGACAGCGCCCCTTCCCTCAGCGCTGACCCTCCGACAGTGCCCGCTCCCTCAGCGCTGACCCTCCGACAGCGCCCCTTCCCTCAGCGCTGACCCTCCGACAGCGTCCCTTCCCTCAGCGCTGACCCTCTGACAACGCCCCTTCCCTCAGTGCTGACCCTCTGACAACGCCCTTTCCCTCAGCGCTGACCCTCTGACAACGCCCCTTCCCTCAGCGCTGACCCTCCGACAGTGCCCGCTCCCTCAGCGCTGACCCTTCCCTCAGCACTAACCCTCCGACGGTGCCCGCTCCCTCAGCGCTAACCCTCGCACAACGCCCCTTCCCTCAGCGCTGACCCTCCGACAGTGCCCGCTCCCTCAGTGCTGACCCTCTGACAACGCCCCTTCCCTCAGCGCTGACCCTCTGACAGCGCCCCTTCCCTCAGCGCTGACCCTCCGACAGCGCCCCTTCCCTCAGCGCTGACCCTCTGACAGCGTCCCTTCCCTCAGCGCTGACCCTCTGACAACGCCCGCTCCCTCAGCGCTGACCCTCTGACAACGCCCCTTCCCACAGCGCTGACCCTCCGACAGTGCCCGCTCCCTCAGCGCTGACCCTCCAACGGCACCTTCAAATGGTAGTAAGGTACTTTGCGAGAATGGAAGTGAACTGGCACTTATTACCCCATCCCTAATTCTGCAGAGGGCACTTCAGAGCCAACCCCATCGAGGTGGGCACCTGGAGTCATGTGGAGGCACATACCGGGTCATATTGGCAGATGCCCTGGCACCATTGTGGATTATCCCTTTCACACGATGTCTAAATCCAGATTCCTATTAAACTGTGTCACACCCCCTGACAGTGTGAGATTCCAACCTACCGCCACACCCTGTAGCTTACTGGCCCAGTGATTATCCCGCTCCATTGATTCAAGCATCCCCCCTGTGCCCCTCACCACGCGGTGAGAAACAGCTCAGACAGAAGTCAGTGCCACTTACTGGCAGCACAGACGTGGGGAGCAGTCAGAGAGGGCGTCTCCCAAGCAGGGAGACTCTCAGCTCGAATGAATAATTCTGCGCCCTGTGGCCGAATTATTGACGTATTGTGAAACCCATGCTCCTCACCCCCTCCTCGCAGCAACTCTCTGCTTCCCAGCCTTTCCAACCTTCACTATGTGGGGCACAGACAGACCCAGAGCCGAATACTTGCTTCTGGAAGCCACGGGATCAGGAGTCATTGCCCATCATGACAGTCCCTGAGTCAAAAAAGGCACAGCTGTCCTGTTGTAGAACAGCTTTAAATGTGAAGCCGTCACTGAGTCCCCAAAGCGATGAGTTCTCAATCACTGTGCACTTTTCAGTCATAGCTTCACACAGCACGGAAACAGACCCTTCGGTCCAACTCATCCATGCTGACCAGATATCCCAACCTAATCCAGTCCCACCTGCCAGCATTTGGCCCATATCTCTCTAAACCCATCCTCTTCATCTCCCCTTCCAGATGCCTTTGAAATATTGTACCAGCCTCCACCACATCCTCTGGCAGCTCGTTCCATACACGTACCTACCCTCTGTGTGAAAAAGTTGCCCCTCAGGTCCCTTTCCCCTCTCACCCTAAACCTATGCCCCTCTAGTTCTGGACTCGCCCACCCCAGGGAAAAGACCTTGTCTATTTATCCTATAATCATGCCCCTCATGATTTTATAAACCTCGATAAGGTCACCTCCGACGCTCCAGGGAAAACAGCCCCAACCTGTTCAGCCTCTCCCTGTAGCTCAAACCCTCCAACATCCTCGTAAATCTTTTCTGACCCCTTCCAAGTTTCACAACCTCCTTCCTATAGCAGTCTCTGAATTCTGTTCCAATCTCAAGCAAATGCCACACTTTTCCGACAATCTAACAGGGAGCAGACGATGATTTCAGTCAGCGGCTATGTGACAGGAGGACACACTAAAGATGCCAACTGTGACCTGGGCATTATTACCAATGCAGGCATCACTGGGTGGACCCAGCATTTATCACCTGTACCTAATTGCCCCTTGAGAAGGTTGGGGGTGAGCCTCTGTGTGAGGTAGGGATATGGTGCCCCATCATATATTTCAAAGACGGGATGGTATGAGGGAGGGGGAACCTGCAAGGAGCCAGTGTTCCTTCTGTATCTGCTGCCTTCATCCTCTTAGGGGGGTAGAGGACAGAGGTTTGGAAGGTGCTTTGACAGGACGTGGGAGTGTTTGATCGGGGATACTGTAGAGAGAGCTTTATTCTGTATCAGACATCATATTTTCCCCTGTCCTGACAGTGTTCAGTGGTGACACTTTTTAAGAGGAAGCTTTACTCTGTATTTAACCCCGTGCTGTCCCTGTCCTGGGAGTGTTTGGTGGGGGACAGTGTAGAGGGAGCTTTACTCTGTATCTAACCCCGTGATGTCCCTGTCCTGGGAGTGTTTGGGGGGGGACAGTGTAGAGGGAGCTTTACTCTGTATCTAACCCCGTGCTGTCCCTGTCCTGGGAGTGTTTGGTGGGGGACAGTGTAGAGGGAGCTTTACTCTGTATCTAACCCCGTGCTGTCCCTGTCCTGGGAGTGTTTGGTGGGGGACAGTGTAGAGGGAGCTTTACTCTGTATCTAACCCCGTGATGTCCCTGTCCTGGGAGTGTTTGGTGGGGGACAGTGTAGAGGGAGCTTTACTCTGTATCTAACCCCGTGCTGTCCCTGTCCTGGGAGTGTTTGGTGGGGGACAGTGTAGAGGGAGCTTTACTCTGTATCTAACCCTGTGCTGTCCCTGTCCTGGGAATGTTTGGTGGGGGACAGTGTAGAGGGAGCTTTACTCTGTATCTAACCCCGTGATGTCCCTGTCCTGGGAGTGTTTGATGGGGGACAGAGTAGAGGGAGCTTTACTCTGTATCTAACCCCGTGCTGTCCCTGCCCTGGGAGTGTTTGATGGGGGACAGTGTAGACGAAGCTTTACTCTGTATCTAACACCATGCTGTCTCTGCCCTGGGAGTGTTTGATAGGGGGACAGTGAAGAGGGAGCTTTACTCTGTATCTGGGATGGTGTGGAGAGGGAGTGATGATGGAGTGCCCGCTCCCTCAGTGCTGACCCACCAACAGTACCTGCTCCTTCAGCGCTGACCCTCCAACAGTGCCTGATCCCTCAGCGCTGACCCTCCCACAGCGCCCACTCTCTCAGCACTGACCCTCAGTGAGTGTCATCCAGGGTGATGAGCTGAGGCTTGATTCTATACAGTTTCCAGGGAAAGAGGGAGATGGACGTTCTAGAGTGAAGATGCAGTGAGTTATTTCCTGGGAGCCCCATTGTGCAGGGAATAGCAGGGTGTATGTGCCTGGAATGAATATTTGAACATAATGGGTCCTCACTCTGCCAATACCTAAGAGCTTGCACTGCCTCCATGTGGCCAAGTCTGGTTACAGCAGGGTCACAGATGCCAATTCACCTTCATTGAGTGAGAGCTGTCCGGTCTCCTCCTGCTTTCCAGCCTGAGGCTGAGATGCTGAGGGAGGGAGTCACAGGACTGGGCAGGACAGTGATGCCCACAGTGGGGCATATACAAAGACACACGCACACACACACGCACGCGCACACACACACACACACACACACGCACAGAACCACACATTGTCTCTCAAGGGCACAGACTCTGATGGGCAGATGCACAGGCTCACACACTCACACACAGTCAGGCTAACACACACATAGGCTAACACACACACACACAGAGTCAGGCTAACACACACACACACAGTCAGGCTAACACACACATAGGCTAACACACACACACACAGAGTCAGGCTAACACACACACACACAGTCAGGCTGACACACACACACACACACACGGACAAGCTCTCACACACACACACACAGGCACACAGTCAGGCTAACACACACATGGACAGGCTCACATACACACGCAGTCAGGCTAACACACACACACACAAACACACATGCACACAGAGTCAGGCTAACATGCACATGGACAGACTAACACACACACACACACTTATAGGCTCTCACGCACACAGTCAGGCTAACACACACACACAGACAGACAGGCTAACACACACACACAGAGGCTCACACACATACATGCAGTCAGGCTAACACACACACAAGAACAGGCTCACACACAGTCAGGCTAACACACACACCCACACACACGGACAGACTCTCACACACAGTGTCAGGTTAACACACCCGTGGGCAGGTTCTCACACACACACACACGCAGTCAGGCTAACACACCACACATACACACACACACACACACGGCAAACACACTAAGGACAAACACACTCACACACACTAATGGACACACACACACACACACACACACACTAATGGACACACACACACACAGACTGATATGAATTGCCTTCTCTGAAATTCCTTTCCTCTCTGCTGCAGCTCAGATCGAAATCATTCCGTGTAAAATCTGCGGAGACAAATCGTCCGGGATCCATTACGGAGTCATAACTTGTGAAGGGTGCAAGGTAACGCTGCCTATGAGCTGTATGTTCACTACCTCCAACACTCTGGATGGTGCTAAACCTCTCTCTCTCTCTCTCTCCGTGTCCAGGTGGGAGTGTGGTTTGGGGGGGGTGGGGAGTGGAGAGAGGTGATTGAATTGTTTCACCGCACGGCGTAGAGTCTATGTTCCAGCCCCTTATTCTTTCAAGGGACCAGGGACACCACTGAGAGGGCCCAGTATCTGTTGCCCCATCCCTAATTACCCCTTGAACTGGGTGCCCTGCTCAGAACCATTTCAGAGGGCATTCAAGGGTCCGCCCCATGACTTTGGGGGTCTGGAGTTATGTGTAGACCCAGACAGGGTAAGGACAGCAGATTTCCCTCTCCCCAAAGTTAACCTCCCCTCCATTGATGTTTTTAAAAAAAAAATCATAATCTCATAGTCACTGAATTTAAACTCCACCTCGGACCTTGTTGGGATTCGAACCTGTGTTTCCCCACTGGTGGTGTGGGGGGGTAGGAGGAAGGGAGTAGGTCTTACCAGCCCATCAGGTCACTGACTCCCCACAGTGGACCCAGTGCAGACTCTGGTTGTCACTGTGTGAGGGATAGGGTGGTTGCAGGAGGGCAGAGGATTGTGGGTAGTGCGGCTGCCATTGTTGCATGGTCCGGGGCAGGTCAGAGGTGGCTGAAACCTCTCCCGACCAGTGAGAAAACAGACATCTCTGGCCCACCCAAGGCGATTCTTACTTCTCTCTCTCTCTCGTTTTCTTTTTGTTTTAACCTCAGGGGTTCTTCAGGAGAAGCCAACAGAACAGCATCACCTACACCTGCTCCCGCCAGCAGAACTGCCCCATCGACCGGACCAGCCGCAACCGATGCCAGCATTGCCGGTTGCACAAGTGCCTTGAGTTGGGCATGTCCCGGGATGGTGAGCGCAGTGTGGGGGCGTCGGGGAGGGGAGGAATCGGTTAGAGGGTGGTAGTTCATGTTGCGGGACTGACGAATCTGCTTCCCTGCTTGTATGACTCTGCCAAGCCCGAGTGTTGGCCAAAAACGTCGAATTCTCTATTCCTGAGATGCTGCCTAACCTGCTGTGCTTTGACCAGCAACACATTTGCAGCTGTGATCTCCAGCATCTGCAGACCTCATTTTTTACGCTAAGATAAGGCGAGCACGCCCAGTCCCAGGACCAGTTTCCCTATCCAAGGAAGGGAGTCCTGGAATGGCAGAACGAGAGACCAGATCAGTTCAGATTACATTCACTGGGGAGTTCAAAAGAAAGTGTTTTATGAGATTTCACCCCCTCCCCCAAATCAGGACCAGACAAAAGGGTAAGGAACCAGAGGAAGAGAACAAGGGGGTCACAGTCCAAAGGGGATAAAGTAGGTCTGAGATGAGGAGAAATAGGATACAATCCCTACAGTGTGGAATCAGGCCTTTCAGCCAAACAAGTCCATACTAACCCTCCTTTCTCGACCCAATATTTGCCCCTGACTAATGCAGCTAACCGACAGCACGGCCAATTCACCTTGACCTGCCCATCTTCAGATTGTGGGAGGAATCCTGGTGCCGTGAGGCAGCAGCGCTAACCACCGAGCCACCGTGCTGCTCCAACTGTCCTCACCCAGAGGGTAAGGGAGCCTGTGGGGTTTTCCCTCCAGAAAGCGGTTGGGACCGGAACACGGGATGTTTCCGAGATGGAGTTGGATGGAGATCCTGAGGGCGAAGGGATCAAAACAGGAACAATCTTCAAATCGGGAGGGAAGAGAGCGAGTGACAACTCCGAGGTGAAACTGAGGCCCAGGCTGAGTGCTGGGACTCTGCACGAATTCCGAATTGTGCTAACCTTCCTGGTCTTACCTTTGTGTTAAGCGGTCAAGTTCGGGCGTATGTCAAAGAAACAGAGGGACAGCCTACACGCTGAGGTTCAGAAGCACCAGATGCAGCAGCAAGGTGCAGGCAAGCCCCAGGCTGAGGTTCAGGCCTACGCTCTGGCTTCAGAGACCCAGGGCCTACCAAAGCCCGGCCAGGAGGCCTATCCCTCTGGGCACAGCCTCGGGACAGGCAGGCAGGCTGCTGGAGGGCAGGGCTACAGCTCCTCGGAAGCAGGCTCACCCCCGGGTCAGCCGGGCCTACCGGCCAATGACGTGAAGCACCGGCCGTTCGTACAGCACCCGGGCGGAGGGGAGTTTGTGGTGTGGCCAGGTTTCGCCCGACTCCACGGTCCTCTGCCCACGACCAGGGAGCTGGGTGAGTGTGTCTTATATCACTCCCATCACTTAATCCGCCCCCACTCCCTTCCCCTCTCCCCCTCACCTCTCCCCACTCCCCCTCCCCTCTCCCTCCACTGTCAGCATCCAGGGGATTGCCTTTGAGAGAGAACTCAACCATCACCCCCTTGATATCCAATGGCCTTACCCTCCCTATCTCCGTCACCCCCTCCAGCCCCTACACCCCCCTCCCTATCTCTGTCACCCTCTCCAGCCCCTACACCCCCTCCCTATCTCTGTCACCCTCTCCAGCCCCTACACCCCCTCCCTATCTCTGTCACCTCCTCCAGCCCCTACACCCCCTCCCTATCTCTGTCACCCCCTCCAGCCCCTACACCCCCTCTCTATCTCTGTCACCTCCTCCAGCCCCTACACCCTCTCCCTATCTCTGTCACCCCCTCCAGCCCCTACACCCCCTCTCTATCTCTGTCACCCCCTCCAGCCCCTACACCCCCCTCCCTATCTCTGTCACCCCCTCCAGCCCCTACACCACTCACTATCTCGATCATCACCTACACCCCCTCCCTATCTCTGTCACCTCCTCCAGCCCCTACACCCTCTCCCTATCTCTGTCACCCCCTCCAGCCCCTACACCCCCTCTCTATCTCTGTCACCCCCTCCAGCCCCTACACCCCCCTCCCTATCTCTGTCACCCCCTCCAGCCCCTACACCACTCACTATCTCTATCATCCCCTACACCCCCTCCCTATCTCTGTCACCCCTCCAGCCACTACACCCCCTCCCTAGCTCTGTCACCCCTTCCAGCCCCTACACCCCCTCTCTATCTCTGTCACCCCCTCCAGCCCCTACACCCCCTCCCTATCTCTGTCACCCCCTCCAGCCCCTACACCCCCTCTCTATCTCTGTCACCTCCTCCAGCCCCTACACCCTCTCCCTATCTCTGTCACCCCCTCCAGCCCCTACACCCCCTCTCTATCTCTGTCACCCCCTCCAGCCCCTACACCCCCCTCCCTATCTCTGTCACCCCCTCCAGCCCCTACACCACTCACTATCTCGATCATCCCCTACACCCCCTCCCTATCTCTGTCACCTCCTCCAGCCCCTACACCCTCTCCCTATCTCTGTCACCCCCTCCAGCCCCTACACCCCCTCTCTATCTCTGTCACCCCCTCCAGCCCCTACACCCCCCTCCCTATCTCTGTCACCCCCTCCAGCCCCTACACCACTCACTATCTCTATCATCCCCTACACCCCCTCCCTATCTCTGTCACCCCTCCAGCCACTACACCCCCTCCCTAGCTCTGTCACCCCTTCCAGCCCCTACACCCCCTCTCTATCTCTGTCACCCCCTCCAGCCCCTACACCCCCTCCCTATCTGTCATCCCCTTCAGCCCCCTACATCCCCTCCGTATCACTGTCACCCCCTCCAGCCCCCTACACCCCCTCCCTATCTCTGTCACCCCTCCAGCCCCTACACCCCTCACTGTCTCTGTCACCCCCTACACCCCCTCCCTATCTGTGTCACCCCCGCCAGCCCCCTACACCCCCTCCCCATCTCTGTCACCCTCTCCAGCCCCTACACCCCCTACCGATCTCTGTCACCCCTCCAGCCCCTACACACTTTCCTATCTCTGTTACCCCCTCCAGCTCCCTACACCCCCTCCCTATCTCTGTCACTCTCTCCAGCCCCTATACCCCCTCCCTATCTCTGTCACCCCCTCCAGCCCCTACACCCCTCACCATCTCTGTCACCCCCTCCAGCCCCTACACCCCCTCCCTATCTCTGTCATCCCCTACACCCCATCCTTATCTCTGTCACCCCCTCCAGCCCCCTACACCCCCTCCTTATCTCTGTCACCCCCTCCAGCCCCCTACACACCCTCCCTATCTCTGTCATCCCCTACAACCCCTACACCCCTCCCTGTCTCTGTCACACCCCTAGCCTCTACACCCTTCCCTATCTCTGTCAACCCCTACACCCCCCCATCTTTGTCACCCCCGCCTGCCCCCTTACCCCCTCCCTATCTCTGTCACCCCCTCCAGCCCCTACACCCCCCTCCCTATCTTTGTCACCCCCTCCAGCCCCCTTTCCCCCTCCCTATCTCTCTCACCCCCTCCAGCCTCTACACCCCTCCCTATCTCTGTCACCACTACAACCCCTCCCTATCTCTGTCACCCCCTCCAGCCCCCTACCCCCCTCCCTATCTCTGTCACCCCCTCCAGCCCCTACACCCCCCTCCCTATCTCTGTCAACCCTCCAGCCCCTACACCCCCCTCCCTATCTCTGTCAACCCTCCAGCCCCTACACCCCCCTCCCTATCTCTGTCAACCCTCCAGCCCCTACACCCCCTCCCTATCTCTGTCAACCCTCCAGCCCCTACACCCCCTCCCTATCTCTGTCACCCCCCCTTAAATCTCTAAGATTTTGTCTGTGTCTGACTGTGCATGTGTGTTTGAGAGAGTGGAAAGAGAGAGGGAGAGTGAGTGTGTTTGTGAGGGAGAGAGAGTTTGCGAGAGTGAAAGGGGGAATGAGAGAGAGGGAAACCGTGTGTTAGAGAGAGAGTGTGAGAAATAAGTTGTATGTGAGAGTGTGTGTGTGAGTGAGTGTGAAAGAGAGAGAGTATAAGATTGTTTGTGTATGTGGGAGTGAGTGAGAGTGTGTGAGAGTGAGTTTGGGAGGGTGTGAGTGAGTGTGGGAGAGAGAGTGAGTGAGTGTGAAAGAGAGAGTGAGTGAGTGTGGGATAGAAAGTGTCTGTGGAAGGGAGAGCGAGTGTGTGTGTGTGAGAGTGAATGAGTGAGTGAGGGAGAGAGTGTGTGTGTGTGTGTGTGTGTGTGTGTGTGTGTGTGTGTGTGTGTGTGTGTGTGTGTGTGTGTGTGTGTGTGTGTGTGTGTGTGTGTGAGAGAGAGTGTGTGAGTGAGTGTGTGAGGGAGAGAGAGTGAATGTGAGAGAGAAAGTGAGTAAGTGTGGGAGAGAGAGTGAGTTTGGGAGAGAGTGAGTGAGTGTGGGAGTGAGAGTGTGTGTGGAGGGAGGAGAGTGAGAGAGTGTGTGTATGAGAGATGGTATGTAACCCTGAGCTATTCAGGTCTCGGTTTGTGGAAGGGGTGGGGATGTGTAGGAGATGTTGGGGGTGAAGGGTCAGTGGGGGGATTCTTCACGGGGGGAGAGGTCAGGTGTGACAGCTGAGTGATTTAACCTGGTTTTTGGTGGATCCCTCTCTCACCCCCCCTGACAGACCACATCATCCAGAACGTCGTGAAATCTCACCGTGAGACACGCCAGTATGTGCCAGAGCAGCTCCACACTCTCCGCTGGAAGTTATTCTCTCAGAGTGAAGTTGACAGCTACCAGAGAAAGGTGAGGTTCGGGTAGTCAGTACCGCACATAGGCGTGAGGCACAATCAGCCCATTCGGCCCATCGGAGCTAGCAACTGGGGAGACTGGGGGGAGGGGGGAATAACGGGTTCAAATCCCGTCACTGCCCCTTGGAGCCCTTTCAATTCGATGAATCAAATCTAGACGCTGGTCTTGGGGGGTCTATGGTGGTGAAACCCACCCCCAGTGAGGGGTCGGGGAAAAGTAATCTGCCATCCTTACCCAGTCTGGGCTGACACATGACTCCAAGCCCTCACACAGGGATTGCCTGGGGTGGGGGAATCCAGAACGAGAGTGCGCTGCTGGGGAGGGGGCTGGTACGATGACCATGTTTAATAATCGTCTGGATGGGGGCACAAATTGGAAGGGTTTGGAGGGAGATGGGCCAAGTGCTGGCAAATGGGACTGGATTAATTCAGGATATCGGGTCGGCACAGACGAGTTGGGCTGAAGGGTCTGTTTTGAAAATGTGTTGCTGGTTAAAGCGCAGCAGGTCAGGCAGCATCCAAGGAATAGGAAATTCGACGTTTCGGGCATAAGCCCTTCATCAGGAACAGGTCCTAGCTCCCAGCCTTGCCGGATCTTCACCATCCCTCCAGACCTCCCCCTCTCTGAGGATGAAAGATCAGTCCTCAGCAGAGGCCTCACCTTCATTCCCCTACGCCCTCGGATTAATGAGTTCAACACACGGCGAGATATTGAACAATTCTTCCGCCGCCTTCGCCTCCGTGCCCACTTTCACAACCTAGACTCCTGCCCACCCTCTGACGACCCCTTCTCCCGCCTCCAACGCACCCCATCCACCTGGACACCCCGTGCTGGCCTCTTACCTGCCCTCGATCTAGTCCCTACCTTTTATCTTAGCCTGCTTGGCACACTCTCCTCATTCCTGATGAAGGGCTTATGCCCGAAACGTCGAATTTCCCGTTCCTTGGATGCTGCCTGAGCTGCTGTGCTTTAACCAGCGACACATTTTCAACTGTGATCTCCAGCATCTGCAGACCTCACTTTTTACCTGAAAGGTCTGATTCCAATGATGCGAAACAGCCTTCCAGAATGGCTAGACTCGAGAGTGAGGAACGCTTCCCGTTCTGCAGGCATGCAGGTGTGTGTCAGTCCGCCTGAACCCGTCTCTCTCCATCCCTCTCTCTCTCTTACACACACACACGCACAATCCTTCGACCTTCTCCACTGCGAGAGGAAAATTGAGTCCCAGACTAGGTCAGGCAGAGGGAAATACCTTCATCAAAGACATTGACGTGAATGATGGGCCATGATTGAATGGCGGGCTAGGCCCAAGGGGCTGAATGGCCTCTCCCAGCTCCTCGAACACTCCCAGATTCTCCAATCCCCAGCATCTGGAATATTTCGGATCTCTCCCCCCCTCACGCCCCCATTGGGCTAACTCTCGTCTGACCCGTACCATTGCGGAACGACTCACCCTCCGCGTTTTCTTCCCCTCCCCTACCTCTCCGGCGTTTCCCAACACAGTCGGCCGAGGAGATGTGGCAGAGGTGCGCCCGGAATATCACCGAGGCCATCCAGTACGTGGTGGAGTTCGCCAAACGCATTGCCGGCTTCCTGGAGCTGTGCCAGAACGACCAGATCGTGCTTCTCAAAGCAGGTAACGGGGTCAGCACGGAGCGCGGCGGGATCTCTCCAGCACGGGAAGCAGGTCATTCAGCCGGTCGGGTCAGTTTCCCACGGCCAATCCCACCCTAACCTGCACATCCCTGGGCACTGTGGGACAATTTAGCATGGCCAATCCCCCCTAACCTGCACATCCCTGGGCACTACAGGACAATTTAGCATGGCCAATCCACCCTAACCTGCACATCCCTGGGCACTACGGGACAATTTAGCACGGCCAACCCACCCTAACCTGCACATCCCTGGGCACTACGGGACAATTTAGCATGACCAATCCACCCTAACCTGCACATCCCTGGGCACTACGGGACAATTTAGCATGGCCAATCCACCCTAACCTGCACATCCCTGGGCACTACGGGACAATTTAGCACGGCCAATCCACCCTAACTTGCACATCCCTGGGCACTACGGGACAATTTAGCATGGCCAATCCACCCTAACCTGCACATCCCTGGGCACTACGGGACAATTTAGCACGGCCAATCCACCCTAACCTGCACATCCCTGGGCACTACGGGACAATTTAGCATGGCCAATCCACCCTAACCTGCACATCCCTGGGCACTACGGGACAATTTAGCATGGCCAATCCACCCTAACCTGCACATCCCTGGGCACTATGGGACAATTTAGCATGGCCAACCCATCCAAACCTACACATCCCTGGACACTACGGGACAATTTAGCCTGGCCAATCCCCCCTAACCTGCACATCCCTGGGCACTATGGGACAATTTAGCATGGCCAATCCACCCTAACCTGCACATCCCTGGGCACTACGGGACAATTTAGCTTGGCCAATCCACCCTAACCTGCACATCCCTGGGCACTACGGGACAATTTAGCATGGCCAATCCACCCTAACCTGCACATCCCTGGGGCACTATGGGACAATTTAGCATGGCCAACCCATCCAAACCTACACATCCCTGGACACTACGGGACAATTTAGCCTGGCCAATCCCCCCTAACCTGCACATCCCTGGGCACTATGGGACAATTTAGCATGGCCAATCCACCCTAACCTGCACATCCCTGGGCACTACGGGACAATTTAGCATGGCCAATCCACCCTAACCTGCACATCCCTGGGCACTACGGGACAATTTAGCATGGCCAATCCACCCTAACCTGCACATCCCTGGGGCACTATGGGACAATTTAGCATGGCCAACCCACCCTAACCTGCACATCCCTGGGCACTATGGGACAATTTAGCATGGCCAACCCATCCAAACCTACACATCCCTAGGCACTACGGGACAATTTAGCATGGCCAATCCACCCTAACCTGCACATCCCTGGGCACTACGGGACAATTTAGCTTGGCCAATCCACCCTAACCTGCACATCCCTGGGCACTACGGGACAATTTAGCATGGCCAATCCACCCTAACCTGCACATCCCTGGGGCACTATGGGACAATTTAGCATGGCCAACCCATCCAAACCTACACATCCCTGGACACTACGGGACAATTTAGCCTGGCCAATCCCCCCTAACCTGCACATCCCTGGGCACTATGGGACAATTTAGCATGGCCAATCCACCCTAACCTGCACATCCCTGGGCACTACGGGACAATTTAGCATGGCCAATCCACCCTAACCTGCACATCCCTGGGGCACTATGGGACAATTTAGCATGGCCAACCCACCCTAACCTGCACATCCCTGGGCACTATGGGACAATTTAGCATGGCCAACCCATCCAAACCTACACATCCCTAGGCACTACGGGACAATTTAGCATGGCCAATCCCCCCTAACCTGCACATCCCTGGGCACTATGGGACAATTTAGCGTGGCCAACCCACCCTAACCTGCACATCTTTACACTGTGGGAGGAAACCAGAGCACCTGGAGGAAACCCACGCAGACATGGAGGGGAGAATGTGCAAACTCCACGCAGACCCAGCCACCCGCGGCTGGGATCGAACCCAGGTCTGTGAGGCTGCGGTGCTAACTGCTGAGCCGCCGCACCACCCCCGTGCCTTCACACATTGGTCAACTATGTCCTGCCAAAGTGCAGGAGATGCCGGTGGGAGGTGGGATAAGCCAAACTGGTGGGGGGAGGGAGAGCGTGGAGGGGGTATTGACCGAATTGGATCGACCTTTCAGAGAGCTAGCACAGAGCCTGAAGGGCCGATCAGCCTCCTCCTGAGGTGTTAGCTGCTGTGGAAATTCGGCTGGTGATATCTCGGTGGCTGTAATTAGGTGGGGGGTGGGGGGAGGAGGTGGGCTCTTGGGAGGAACGAGGATGATGGCAGCCATTTCCATCCCCATGGGGAGGGGGCAGCCTGCCTGAGATAGTAACCCCTTACTCTCCTTGTCTGTCTGTGCCCAGGCTCCCTCGAGGTGGTTCTCCTGCGGATGTGCCAGGCCTTTAATCCCAGCAACAACACGGTCTTCTTTGAAGGAAAGTATGCAGGGACCGAGCTCTTCCACGCTCTGGGTAAGGGCTGCTTCCAGTGACTGCTCAAATATTCCACATGGACTAATAACTCTCTCCTCTCTCTCTCTCTCTACCTCCTCATCTCTCTTTCACTCACTCTGTTTCTCGCTCTCTTTCCCCATTGCTCTCCCTCCCTCCCTATCTTGCTAACTCTCTGACTCTCTCACTTCTCCCCCCGGGAATCTAATCTCCCTCTCTCTCCCTCCCTTACCTGACCTCGGCATCACTATCTCTCTCTCTCTCTCTCTCACACTCTACCCCTCCGCCACCCTTTCCCTATTTTGGTGTCACTCTCTTTCTCTCTCTCCATCTCTCTCCGTCTCCTTTTCCCTATCTCAATGTGTCCCTCTCTCTCCCCCACCCCACCTTTCCCTATCACGGTCTCTAGCTCGCTCTCTCTCTCTTTCTTTCTCTCTCTCTCCCCCACCCCACCTTTCCCTATCACGGTCTCT
>NC_083450.1:5935382-5940382 GCF_020745735.1 Hemiscyllium ocellatum
CCACCTCCAGTCTGTCGTCTGTTTCATCGCCATCTGAGATTCAACCGAATGTGGCGGTGTCATCAGCGAACTTGTAAACAGCATTAGTCTGGTGTTTGGCGACGCAGTGATGGGTATACAGTGAGTACAGTAGGGGCCTGAGTACATATCCCTGGGGGGGGCTCCAGTGTTGAGTGTTAGTGCGGATGAAATATTGTCCCCAATCTTCACTGACTGTGGGTCAGGAAATCGAGGATCCAGTTGCAGAGAGAGGGGCTTAGTCCGAGATCACTAAGTTTAGTAATTGGTCTCCAGGGGATAATAGTGTTGAAGGCTGAACTGTAGTCATGGAATAGGATTCTCACATAGCTGTTCTTGAGGTCAAGATGTTCTGGGGAGGAGTGAAGGGCAAGTGAGATGGCATCTGACATGGATCTGTTGGTCCAATAGGCAAATTGGAGTGGGTCAAGGGTCGTGGGGAGGTTGGAGGTGATTAATGCCATGACCAGCCTTTCAATGCATTTCATAACCACCGAAATTCGGACCACTGGGCAGCAGTCATTGATACATGCTGCATGAGCATTCTTAGGCCCAGGGATGATATAGACCCTCTTGAAACAGGCAGGGACAGTGGCCTGCTGCAGGGAGAGGTTGAAGATGTCTGAGAAGACCTCTGCCAATTGATATGCTCAGCGTGCACAGCCTGGTACTCCGTCTGGTCTCATCGCTTTCCTTGGATTCACACAAAGGAAACCTGATCTGACCTCTGAGGCAGCGACTGTCGGGATAGGTTCATCAGGACTTGTCGGAATAGGTGTTACCTCCCGCCAAAATTCTGCTCAAAGTGAACGTAGAAGGCGTTGAAACGATCTGGGAGGGATATATCAACGTCTGCTATCGTGTGTGAGAGAGGGAGAGTGTGTGTGTGTTTGTGTGAGAGGGAGGGAGAGTGTGTGTGTGTTTGTGTGTGAGAGAGGGAGAGTGTGAGAGGGAGAGTTTGTGTGTGTGTGTGAGAGGGAGAGTGTGTGTGTGTGTGAGAGGGAGAGTGTGTGTGTGTGAGAGAGAGAGAGGGAGGGAGAGTGTGTGTGTGTTTGTGTGTGAGAGAGGGAGAGTGTGAGAGGGAGAGTGTGTGTGTGTGAGAGGGAGAGTGTGTGTGTGTGTGAGAGAGAGAGAGAGGGAGGGAGAGTGTGTGTGTGTGAGAGAGAGGAGGGAGAGTGTGTGTGTGTGTGTGTGAGAGAGGGAGGGAGAGTGTGTGTATGTGTGAGAGGGAGGGAGAGTGTGTGTATGTGTGTGAGAGGGAGGGAGAGTGTGTGTATGTGTGTGAGAGAGAGGGAGAGTGTGTATGTGTGTGAGAGAGAGGGAGAGTGTGTGTGTGAGAGGGAGGGAGAGTGTGTATGTGTGTGAGAGAGAGGGAGAGTGTGTATGTGTGTGAGAGGGAGGGAGAGTGTGTGTATGTGTGTGAGAGAGAGGGAGAGTGTGTATGTGTGTGAGAGAGAGGGAGAGTGTGTGTGTGAGAGGGAGGGAGAGTGTGTGTGTGTGAGAGGGAGGGAGAGTGTGTATGTGTGTGAGAGAGAGGGAGAGTGTGTATGTGTGTGAGAGGGAGGGAGAGTGTGTGTGTGTGAGAGGGAGGGAGAGTGTGTGTATGTGTGAGAGGGAGGGAGAGTGTGTGTGTGTGTGTGTGTGTGTTTGTGTGTGTGTGAGAGGGCAGGAGAGCGTGTGTGTGTGTGTGTGAGGGAGGGAGAGAGTGTGTGTGTGTGAGAGAGGGAGAGTGTGTGTGTATTTGTATGAGAGAAGGAGGGAAAGAGTGAACGTAGAAGGCATTGAAACGATCTGGGAGGGATATATCATCGTCTGCTATCGTGTGTGAGAGAGGGAGTGTGTGTGTGTGTGAGAGAGAGGAGGGAGAGTGTGTGTGTGTGAAAAAGAGAGAGAGAGAGAGGGAGAGTGCGAGAAAGGGAGGGAGAGTGTGTGTGAGATGGAGAGTCTTTGAGAGGGAGAGAGTATGTGTGTGTGGGAGAGAAGGGAGTGTGTGTGAGAGTGCATGTGTGTGTGTGAGAATGTGTAAGAGAGAGTGTGTGTGTGTGTGTAAGGGAGATGTGAGAGAGAGGGAGAGTATGTGTGTGTATGAGAGGGGGAGGGAGAGACTGTGTGTGCACGCATGAGTCAGGGATAGACTGTGTGCACGCGAGTGAGGGAGAGACTGTGTGCGCACGCAATTGAGAGAGAGACTGTGTGCATGCACTTGAGAGAGGGAGTGTGTGTGCGAATGTGTGTGAGAGAGAGAGAGAGAGACTGTATGTGTGTGCATACCAAAGAGGGAGAGACTGTGTGCACTTGATGATGGAGTGGGCTCTTGCTGCTGTTTCTCCTCCCATGGCCCGGTCTCACCGAGCTCTGTGCTTCTCGCCCAGACCGCATGTGGCTCCAGGAGAGGTACAAGGTGGAGAGGATGCAGGCTGACCTCCAGCTGGCCCTGAAGAGCGTCCTGCAGAGGAACCGCCATGACCCCATCCTGGCCAAGGTAGGCCCGGTCGCCCCCGGCAACGGGGCCTAGCGCGCCGCGCGGAGCCTGATCGGTCGTCTGCTTTCCACTGCCCCACTGTCACCCACAGGCCCCAGCTGCGTCACACACACTCCCCACCCCAACCCCAAACCCCCACCCAGCTTCCCCCACCCTCCCCAAATCCCACCTTCAGGCAACCCACTCCCCACAGCGACGCCCCCCACGTCCCCCGACAAACCCCTTACCCCACAATCCCATTGCCCCTATCTCGACCCTATCTTTCCACCAATCAGGCCCCTAAACCCACCGACTCTTCAGCTGCTCGGCTGTGGTGGCATCGCCAAAACCCCCTTCCTCCATCGCAACGCCTCAGCCCAACCAACTCCACATGCCCCCCTACACATCCTACCTAACTATCACATACACCACTCCCCCACTAAACCCCCACAACCACAACACACCCCACCTCGCAATACACAAATCCCACACCCTCCCCACACATCCTACACCCCTCCCCACTGACCCAAAACACACAAGCCCCAATAAAGACTGCACCGCCCCACAAACCCCACACACTTCGACACACTCACAAGCATCACCCTCCCCACTCCCACACACCCCACACCCACACCCCACACACCCCACACCCACACCCCACACACCCCCACACACCCCACACACTCCGACACACCCACAAACATCACCCTCCCCACTCCCACACACCCCACCCCACACACCCCACACCCACACCCCACACACACACCTTACACACTCCCCACACACCCCATCCCCACACACTCCCCACACATCCCACACACTCCGACACACCCACAAATATCACCCTCCCCACTCCCACACACCCCACCCCACACACCCCACACCCACACCCCACACCCACACCCCACACCCACACCCCACACACCTCCACACACACTCCCCACACATCCCACACACTCCCCACACACACTCCCCACACACCCCACACACTCCCCACACACCCCACCCCCACACACACTCCCCACACACCCCACCCCCACACACTCCCCACACACCCCACACACACCCCACACACACTCCCCACACACCCCACCCCCACACACACTCCCCACACCCCCCACCCCCACACACACTCCCCACACACCCCACCCCCACACACTCCCCACACACCCCACCCCCACACACACTCCCCACACACCCCACACCCCACACACCCCACACACTCCCTACACACCCCACCCCCACACACACCCCACACACCCCACCCCCACACACACTCCCCACATACCCCACCCCCACACACTCCCCACACTCCCACACATCCCCACCCCACACACTCCCCACACACCCCACCCCCACACACACTCCCCACATACCCCACCGCCACACACTCCCCACACTCCCACACATCCCCACCCCACACACTCCCCACACACCCCACCCCCACACACTCCCCACACACCCCACCCCCACACACTCCCCACACTCCCACGCACCCCCACACACTCCCCCACACACCCCACCCCCACACACTCTCACACACTTCCCACACACCCCACCCCTCACAGCCCCATACAGCCCCACACACCCCACACACACTCTGCACACTCCCCACAAACCCCAATCCCCACACTCCCCCCACACCCAACTCACTACCCCCCCCACTACCCCATATACCCCCACACAGTGCCCTGACGCATCAACCCCAGACCCACACCCACACCACACAAACACCACCGTGCTCCCACCTCGCCCCCATCCCCTCCACACCCACACCCGTAAGCCCTAGGAGTTCCTCACTGATTCCCTCAGCCGGTGTCCAACAGGATGAGAATCGTCCTGTCCTGGGATCATGCTGTGCCACCACCCCCACACACACAAATATGGTGGTTAGGGCCCAGTAGATGGGAAAGGCACGAGTGAAACACCTCCCTAGTCCCCTCTCTCCTGCACTGTCTGGGGATTCGGTGACGCCTTCCAAGGACGAACAGCCACTCGAGGTAGAGCGTCCCATTTCAGAATATTCTTTCGCAGAATCCCCGACAGTATGGGAGCAGGCCCAACGAGTGCACACCATCCACTCGAAAGAGAGTCCCACCCTGTCCCTGTAACCCGACATTTCCCACGGCCAATCCACCCTAACCTGCACATCCCTGGGCACTACAGGACAATTTAGCATGGCCAATCCACCCTAACCTGCACATCCCTGGGCACTATGGGACAATTTAGCATGGCATATCCACCCTAACCTGCACATCCCTGGGCACTATGGGACAATTTAGCATGGCCAGTCCACCCTAACCTGCACATCCCTGGGCACTATGGGTCAATTTAGCATGGCCAGTCCACCCTAACCTGCACATCCCTGGGCACTATGGGTAATTTATCATGGCCAGTCCACCCTAACCTGCACATCCCCGGGCACTATGGGTAATTTAGCATGGCCAGTCCACCCTAACCTGCACATCCCTGGGCACTATGGGACAATTTAGCATGGCCAATCCACCCTAACCTGCACATA
>NC_083450.1:5945382-5970382 GCF_020745735.1 Hemiscyllium ocellatum
GAGGGAGTGGAGGCTCATGGGTGGGGGCTGCTTTGCCTTTCGCTCAGGTCCTGTCACTTTAATTAAAGGGACAGGCACCGCTGAACAGCACCACCTGTGGGTCACAATGTGCTTTGCAGCAGCAAAGCTGCAATACAGCATGAAAGACTGCCTCTTACAGGAGAGAGAGTAAGAGAGACCTGTGCCCATCTCTATGCCAGCTGAACAGGCATGAGATGGGCAGCTGCCCCGGGGTCTCCTGTTCCTGGTTGGGCTGCCCCCATTCCTTCACCCAGCCAGCCACCTCTTAAACCATCTGCCTTTCGTACAATTCGGGGGGCTACCATGCACAGAAGGCTGCAGTTTCCATCCCAGCTCAGCTTTTCCTTTCTGTGTGATTGGCACACTGCCCTGATCAGCCACATCCCGCTCCCTATGCCCACCTCCAGCCAGGTGGCCCAGTATTAAAAAGAAAGGCAAGGAGGAACCAAACAGAGGGACAAAGATCGCTCGAAATGTCGATATCTGCCCAGCTCTTGCTCCATCTCATTCAGTTGGAGAGGGAGTGCCGTATTGTTGGAGGGTCAGTGTTGAGGGAGGGCCGTATTGTTGGAGGGTCAGTGTTGAGGGAGCGCCACATTGTCAGAGGGTCAGTGTAGAGGGAGCAGGCACTGTCGGAAGGTCAGTGTTGAGGGAGCGCCAAACTGTAGGGAGGTCAGTGCCAAGGGAGTGCCACACTGTAGGAAGGTCAGTGCCAAGGGAGCCCCACACTGTAGGAAGGCCAGTGCCAAGGGAGTGCCACACTGTAGGAAGGTCAGCACTGCGGGAGCACCACACTGTAGGAAGGTCAGTGCCAAGGGAGTGCCACACTGTAGGAAGGTCAGTGCTAAGGGAGCGCCACATTGTCAGAGGATGAGTGTAGAGGGAGCAGGCACTGTCAGAGGGTAAGTGTTGAGGGAGTGCCACACTGTAGGAAGGTCAGCACTGCGGGAGCGCCGCACTGTTGGAAGGCCAGTGCCAAGGGAGTGCCACACTGTAGGAAGGCCAGCACTGAGGGAGCGCCACACTGTAGGAAGGTCAGCACTGAGGGAGCGCCACACTGTAGGAAGGTCCGTGCCAAGGGAGTGCCACACTGTAGGAAGGTCAGCACTGAGGGAGCGCCACACTGTAGGAAGGTCCGTGCCAAGGGAGTGCCACACTGTAGGAAGGTCAGCACTGCGGGAGTGCCACACAATAGGAAGGTCTGCACTGAGGGAGCGCCGCGCTGTTGGAGAGTCAGTGCTGAGGGAGCACCGCGCTGTCGGAGAGTCAGTGCTGAGGGAGTACCGCGCTGTTGGAGAGTCAGTGCTGAGGGAGTGCCACACTGTAGGAAGGTCAGCACTGCGGGAGTGCCACACAATAGGAAGGTCTGCACTGAGGGAGCGCCGCGCTGTCGGAGAGTCAGTGCTGAGGGAGCGCCGCGCTGTCGGAGAGTCAGTGCTGAGGGAGTGCCACATTGTAGGAAGGTCAGCACTGCGGGAGTGCCACACAATAGGAAGGTCTGCACTGAGGGAGCGCCGCGCTGTCGGAGAGTCAGTGCTGAGGGAGCACCGTGCTGTTGGAGAGTCAGTGCTGAGGGAGTGCCACACTGTAGGAAGGTCAGCACTGAGGGAGCGCCGCGCTGCAGGATAGTCAGTGCTGAGGGAGCGCCGCGCTGTCGGAGAGTCAGTGCTGAGGGAGCACCGCGCTGTCGGAGAGTCAGTGCTGAGGGAGCGCCGCGCTGTCGGAGAGTCAGTGCTGAGGGAGCGCCGTGCTGTCGGAGAGTCAGTGCTGAGGGAGCACCGCGCTGTCGGAGAGTCAGTGCTGAGGGAGCGCCGCGCTGTCGGAGAGTCAGTGCTGAGGGAGCGCCGTGCTATTGGAGAGTCAGTGCTGAGGGAGCACCGCGCTGTCAGGGAGCACCGTGCTGAGGGAGCGCCGTGCTGTCGGAGAGTCAGTGCTGAGGGAGCACTGCGCTGTCGGGGAGCACCGTGCTGAGGGAGCGCCGTGCTGTCGGAGAGTCAGTGCTGAGGGAGAACCGCGCTGTCAGGGAGCACTGTGCTGAGGGAGCACTGCGCTGTCGGAGAGTCAGTGCTGAGGGAGCACCGCGCTGTCGGAGAGTCAGTGCTGAGGGAGCACTGCGCTGTCGGGGAGCACCGTGCTGAGGGAGCACTGCACTGTCGGAGAGTCAGTGCTGAGGGAGCACTGCGCTGTCGGAGAGTCAGTGCTGAGGGAGCGCCGTGCTGTCGGAGAGTCAGTGCTGAGGGAGCGCCGCGCTGTCGGAGAGTCAGTGCTGAGGGAGCACCGCGCTGTCGGAGAGTCAGTGCTGAGGGAGCACTGCGCTGTCGGGGAGCACCGTGCTGAGGGAGCACTGCACTGTCGGAGAGTCAGTGCTGAGGGAGCGCCGTGCTGTCGGAGAGTCAGTGCTGAGGGAGCACTGCGCTGTCGGAGAGTCAGTGCTGAGGGAGCGCCGTGCTGTCGGAGAGTCAGTGCTGAGGGAGCACCGCGCTGTCGGAGAGTCAGTGCTGAGGGAGCACTGCGCTGTCGGGGAGCACCGTGCTGAGGGAGCACTGCACTGTCGGAGAGTCAGTGCTGAGGGAGCGCCGCGCTGTCGGAGAGTCAGTGCTGAGGGAGCGCCGTGCTGTTGGAGAGTCAGTGCTGAGGGAGCGCCGTGCTGTTGGAGAGTCAGTGCTGAGGGAGCGCCGTGCTGTCGGGGAGCACCGTGCTGAGGGAGCGCCGTGCTGTCGGAGAGTCAGTGCTGAGGGAACACCACGCTGTCGGAGAGTCAGTGCTGAGGGAGCGCCGCACTGTCGGAGAGTCAGTGCTGAGGGAGCACCGTGCTGTCAGAGAGTCTGTGCTGAGGGAGCGCCGTGCTGTCGGAGAGTCAGTGCTGAGGGAACGCCGCGCTGTCGGAGAGTCAGTGCTGAGGGAACGCCGCGCTGTCGGAGAGTCAGTGCTGAGGGAGCACCGCACTGTCGGAGAGTCAGTGCTGAGGGAGCGCCGCGCTGTCGGAGAGTCAGTGCTGAGGGAACGCCGCGCTGTTGGAGAGTCAGTGCTGAGGGAACGCCGCGCTATCGGAGAGTCAGTGCTGAGGGAGCGCCGCGCTGTCGGAGAGTCAGTGCTGAGGGAACGCCGCGCTGTCGGAGAGTCAGTGCTGAGGGAACGCCGCGCTGTCGGAGAGTCAGTGCTGAGGGAACGCCGCGCTGTCGGAGAGTCAGTGCTGAGGGAGCACCGCGCTTTCGGAGAGTCAGTGCTGAGGGAACGCCGCGCTGTCGGTGAGTCAGTGCTGAGGGAGCGCCGCACTGTCGGAGAGTCAGTGCTGAGGGAGCACCGCGCTGTCGGAGAGTCAGTGCTGAGGGAACGCCGCGCTGTCGGTGAGTCAGTGCTGAGGGAGCGCCGCACTGTCGGAGAGTCAGTGCTGAGGGAGCGCCGCACTGTCTGAGAGTCAGTGCTGAGGGAACGCCGCGCTGTTGGAGAGTCAGTGCTGAGGGAACACCGCGCTATCGGAGAGTCAGTGCTGAGGGAGCGCCGCACTGTTGGAGAATCAGTGCTGAGGGAGCTGATCAGGGCACTCTGTCCACACTGGGGCTGGCCCGTTAATCGCTTACTCCCCCTCGCACAAGAGATGATTCAAATGGTTTAATCCCCGTTTAAGTTGGCTATTTTCATTCTGCTCCGATTTTGATGCCACACTCATTCATGTTTACACTTCCTCATTGGATCTGAATATTCCCAGTGACATCTTTCGTGTTGGTAGTGGCGTGCTTAAGGGGGCAGGAGGGGGGGGTGACCCGATTATTTATAATCACTTTACCATTTCTGTTACCTTCCTACGCACCCACCCCTTAAAACCCACCAGTGAATATGATGAAAACCTCAAAGGAAGGTTTCATCGGAAGGACCTCTTCTTTCCAACTGGCCCTGACCCATGTGACAATCCACCAACAATGGCGACCTTAATACCCACAATCCTCTGCCCTCCTGAAACTGCTCTATCCCTCAGACTGTAATGACCAGGTCACTGTCTCTATGGGGGGGATCGATTGGTTCAACAACACAACCAACAGCAATTGTAATCAAGAGGTTCCCCCCGGCCACCCCCCTCCTGGCTAATACTCTGGGAGATGCCAGTTCAAATCCCAGCATGGCCTCTTGTGGAATTTAAATTCAATCAATTAAATCGAGTCATAGAGATGTACAGCACGGAAACAGACCCTTCGGTCCAACCCGTCCATGCCGACCAGATATCCCAACCCAGTCTAGTCCCACCTGCCAGCACCCAGCCCATATCCCTCCAAACCCTTCCTATTCATGTCCCCATCCAGATCCCTCTTAAATGCTGTCATTGTACTAGCCTCTACCACATCCTCTGGCAGCTCATTCCATACACGCACCACCCTCTGAGTGAAAAAGTTGCCCCTTAGGCCTCTTTTAAATCTTTTCCCCTCTCACCCTAAACCTATGCCTCCTAGTTCTGGATTTTGTCTATTTACCTTGTCCGCAACCCTCATAATTTTATAAACCTCTATAAGGTCACCCCTTCACCCTCCAACGCTCCAGGGAAAACAGCCCCGGCCTGTTCAGCCTCTCCCTTTAGCTCAAACCCTCCAACCCTGGCAACATCCTTGTAAATCCTCTCTGCACCCTTTCAGGGTTCACAACATCTTTCCAATAGGAGGGAGAATTGCACACAGTATTCTGAAAGTGGCTTAACCAATGTCCTGCACATGACCTCCCAACTCCTAATTTGGAATTGGAAGCTAATCTCCATGGCAACCATATTAATTGTGGTTAAACCCCTCAGAGGGGGCAGTTCACTGATTGGGGAGGGAATCTGCCATCCTTACCTGCTCTGGGCCCACATGTGACTCCATCGCTTAGGGGAGAAAGTGAGGTCTACAGATGCTGGAGATCAGAGCTGAAAATGTGTTGCTGGAAAAGCGCAGCAGGTCAGGCAGCATCAAAGGAACAGGAGATTCAACGTTTCGGGCATAAGCCATTCTTCAGGAATGTCGACGCTTACCCAAGTCTTGCTTATAACCTTTGACCCTTGCCCTCAGCTAGTTGACCCTTGCAATTAGGCATGTGGCCTTTACCATGAACTGTGTTGTGTACCCACGTGAGCCTTAGCGCTCTCTCCAACAGTGTGACCATCGCACCTACTTACACTCTTCTCTTGAGAGAGTTTGGCCGAGCCCAGCTCATGCAGTTAAGTGGGGTATCGATGGAATATGACTTTCTTAGTTCTTCAGGCCAGATAGTGATTGGTCTGTACAGCGACTGCCAACATCTGAAGTGCTGTTACTATTTGTACGCGTTATTTTATTGTCGGTTCTGGCAACCACTGCGGCACAATTAATCTCCATTCTCGAGCCACGTTTACATCTCAATAAAATGTTTGAACGAAGAAAGAGGTCAGAGTTTGATGTTCAGTTCTGCTTTTTGCGATTTGAATGGTGAACTTGGCTCAGGAAGGAAGACACACACACACACGCATGCAAACATGCTCACAGACACACAGACAGACTCAAACACAGGCACACACTCAAACAGGCATGCACACACAAATACAGACACACAAACACACACACACTCACACAAACACAGGCACACTCAAACAGACATGCACACACAAATACAGACACACAAACACACACACACTCACACAAACACAGGCACACACTCAAACAGACATGCACACACAAATACAGACACACACACTTGCACACTCAAGCAGGCACACACATACATACACACACACAAACACACACACAGGCACACAGTCACAGACACACACACACAGGCCGACATGTGTGCACACACACAAACAGGCACAATACGCGCGCACACACAAACAGGCACACACGGACACACACAGACACACACAAACAGGCAGGGAGAGACCACCACCCATGGTGGGATTCTGACCCTCTCCGTGTGTGAGGGGGCGAGCAGCAGGTATGGGGTGGGGGGGGAGACAAACAGAGTTTGAGAATTTGGAAGATTTGTCGGTGGAGAAATGAAGATACAAATCCAGGGTGAGAAGGATTTCGAGAGCTGTTTATTTCTCTGCATCGCCCTTTAGAGAACACACTTGGTCACGTTTAAAGCACGTTGTCTTGTAGTTCTGGGGGAGGTGGGACACTCAGAATTACTCTGGCTCCTGCAGTTACCAGCGGTCTGTCTGAGTTGGTCTCACTATCGTGTGTGAAGTATGAGAGAGAGTGTGAGAGAGAGCTAGAGTGCGTGTGTGTGTGCGTGTGTGTGTGTGTGTGTCTGTGAGTGTGCGTGTCTGTGTGAGTGCATATGTGTGAGTGTCTGTGTGTGTGTCTATGTGAGTGTGTGAGTGTCTGTGTTTCTGTGTGTGTGTGTCTGTGTGCGAGTGTGTCTGTGTGTCTGTGTGTCTATGTGAGTGTGTGTGTGTGAGTGTCTGTGTATGTATGTATGTATGTGTGTGTGTGTGTCTGTGTGTGTGTGTCTGTGTGTGTGTGTCTGTGCATTGAGTTTGTATGTGTGAATGTGTGGGTGCCTGTGTGCGTGTGTGTGTCTGTGTGCGTGTGTTTGTGTGTGTGCCTGTGTGTGTGTGTGTGTGTGTCTATGTGAGTGTGTGTGTGAAAGACACAGAGTGAGAAACAGGCACACAAACAAACACGCACACACAAATGTACACAAACACACACAAACAGGCACACACACACACACACACACAAATGTACACACACACAAACACTCACAAATGGACACACACACACAGGCATACACACATAAATGTACACATACACGCGCACACAAACAAGCATACACACAAAAATGTACACACACACAAACAGGCGCACGCGCACACACACAAACAGGCACACACACACACATGCACACACACATACACACAAACAGGCACATACATAGAGGCACACAAACAAGCATGCATACACACGCACACAAACAGGCACACACACACAAATGTACACATACACAAACATGTGCACACACACACGTACACATACACACAAACAGGCACACACACACAAGTGAGTGTCTGTGTGCGTGTGAGTGTCTGTGTGCGTGTCTATGTGTGAGTGTGTCTGTGAGTGTGTCTATGTAAGTGTGTGTGTGAAAGAGAGACTGAGAAACAGGCACACACACAAACAAGCACACACACAAATGTGCACACACACAAACAGGCACACACACAAACAGGCACACACACAAACAGGCACACACACAAACAGGCACACACAAATGTACACAGGCACACACACAAATGTACACAGGCACAGACACACATACACGCACACACAAACAGGTGCACACACACAAATGTACACACACACAAACAGGCACACATACAAACAAGCACACACACACACAAATGTACACACACACAAACAGGCACACGTGTGTGTGTGAGTGTGCATTGTGAGTGTCTGTGTGTGTGTGTATGTGTGAGTGTCTGTGTGTGTGCCTGTGTCTCTGTGAGTGTGTGTGTGAAAGAAAGAGTGAGAAACAAGCATGCACACACAAATGTACACACACACAAGCAGGCACATACATACACACAACACACACACACACACACACACACAAATGTACACAAGCACACACAAACAGGCACACACACAGCCACTCACAAATGTACACACACACACACAAACAGGCACACACACAAACATGCGCGCACACACACACAAATGTACACATACACGCACACAAACAGGCACACGTGTGTGTGAGTGTGCATTGTGTGTGTGCGTGTCTGTGTGAGTGTGTATGTCTGTGTGAGTGTGTATGTCTGTGTGTGTGTGTGTGTGTGTGTGTGTGTGTGTGTGTGTGTGTGTGTGTGTGTGTGTATATATGTGAGTGTGTATGAAAGAAAGAGTGAGAAACAGCACACACACACACACAAATGTACACAAACACACACAAACAAGCACGCACACACAAATGTACACAAACAGGCACACACACAAACAGACACACACAGCCACTCACAAATGTACACACACACACACACACACACAAACAGGCACACACACACACACACAAATGTACACATACACGCACACACACACAAATGTACACACACACAAACAGGCACACGTGCGTGTGTGTGTGCATTGTGAGTGTGTATGTGTGTGTGTGTCTGTGCGAGTGTGTATGTCTATGTGAGTGTGTATATGTGAGTGTCTGTGTGTCTGTGAGAGTGTGTGCGTGAAAGAAAGAGTGAGAAACAAGCACGCACACACAAATGTACACAAACACACACAAACAGGCACACACACAGACACACAACCACTCACAAATGTACACACACACAAACAGGCACACACACAAACATGCGCGCACACACACAAATGTACACATGCATGCACACAAACAGGCACACACACACAAATGTACACACACACATACAAACAAACTGACACACAAACACAAACAGGCACACAAACAAGCATACAGACACACAAACAGACACACACACAGATGTACACACACACACACAAACAGGCACACGCACAAACAAGCACACACACACACAAATGTACACAAACACACACAAATGTGTGTGAGTGTGCATTGTGAGTGTGTGTGTCTGTGTCTGTGTGCGTGTGTATGTGTGTGTGTGTCTGTGTGAGTGTGTGTCTGTGTTCGTGTGTGAGTGTGTCTATGTGAGTGTGTCTGTGTGCGTGTGTGAGTGAGTGTGTGCGTGTATGTGTGAGTGTCTGTGTGTATGTGTCTGTGTCTGTGTTTATGTGTCTGTGTCTGTGTTTATGTGTCTGTGTCTGTGTGCCTGTGTGTGTGTGTCCATGTGAGTGCATGTGTAAAAGAGAGTGTGAGAAACAGGCACACATACAAATAGGCACGCATACATAAATGTACACACACACACACAAACAGGCACACACAGACACTCACAAATGTACACACACACACATACATGCACACACAAACAGGTGCACACAAACAGGTGCACACACACAAATGTACACACACACAAACAGACACACAAACACACACAGGCATACAAACAAGCATACACACATACACACACAAACAGGCACACGCACACACACAAACAACAAACACACACAAATGTACACACGCACACACACAAACAGGTGCACACACAAAAAAAATGTACACATACAAGCACACACACACCAATGTACACACACAGGCACACGCACAAACAGGCACACACAAACAGGCGCGCACGCACACACAAACAGGCACACACAGGCGCGCACGCGCACACACACACACAAACAGGCACACACACACAAACAGGCACAGACACACAAACAGGCACAGACACACACAAATGTACACAAACACACACAAACAGGCACACGCACACAAATGTACACACACACACAAACACACACAGGCACACAAACAAGCATACACACGCACCCACAAACAAGCACACACACACAAACAGGTGCGCACACACGAGTGTGTGTGTGTGTGTGTGTGTGTGTGTGTGTGTGTGTGTGTGTGTGTGTATGTGTGAGTGTGAGAGTGTCTGTGTGTGTGTCTGTGTGAATGTGTATGTGAGTGCATGCCTGTGTTGTGTGTCTATGTGAGTGTGTGTGTGTGAAAGAGAGTGTGAGAAACAGGCACACACACAAACAAGCACACACACACAAACAAGCACACTCAAATGTACATACACACACACACACACACAAACAAGCACATACACACACAAATATGCACAAACACACACGAACAGGCACACACATACAAGCACACACACAGACACTCACAAATGTACATACACACACACACACACACAAACAAGCACACACACAAATGTACACAAACACACACACACACCCAAATGTACACACACACAAACACTCACAAATGTGCACACACAAACAGGCACACATACAAACAAGCACACACACACAAATGTCCACACACACACACAAACAGGCACACATACACAAGTGAGTGTGTGTGTGTGAGTGTGTCTGTGTATGTGTGTGTGTCTATGTGAGTGTGTGTGTGAAAGATAAAGTGAGAAGCAGGCACACACACAAACAAGCACGCACACACAAATGTACACAAACACAACAAGCACACACACAAATGTACACACACATACAAACAGGCGCACACACACAAGTGTGTGTGTATGTGTGTGCATGTGTGAATGTCTACGTGTACGTGTGTGTGTCTGTGTGAATGTGTATGTGTGAGTGTCTGTGTGTGTGTGTGTGTGTGTGTCTGTGTGTGTGTGTGTCTGTGACTGTGTGCCTGTGCGTGTGTGTCTATGTGAGTGTGTGTGTGTGAAAGAGAGAGTGAGAAACAGGCGCACACACACAAACAAGCACACACACACACACAAATGTACACAAACAGGCACACACACACAAACAGGCACACATACACAAATGTACACAAACACACACAAACAGGCACACGCACACACAAATGTATGCACACAAACAGGCGCGCACACAGACACAGACACACAGACACTCACAAATGTACACATACACAAACAGGCACACATACAAACAAGCACACACACAAATGTATATACACACACAAACAGGCACACATACACAAGTGAGTGTGTGTGTGTGTGTGTGTGTAATGTGAGTGTGTCTGTGTGAGTGTGTATGTGTGAGTGTCTGTGTGTGTCTGTGTGAGTGTCTGTGTGTGTGTGTGTCTATGTGAGTGCGTATGTCTATGTGAGTGTGTGTGAGTGTCTGTGTGAGTGTCTGTGTGAGTGTCTGTGTGAGTGTCTGTGTGAGTGTCTGTGTGAGTGTCTGTGTGAGTGTCTGTGTCCGTGACTGTGTCCGTGACTGCGTGCCTGTGTTGTGTGTCTGTGAGTGCGTGTGTGAAAGAGAGAGTGAGAAACAGGCACACACACAAATGTACATGCACACAAATGTACACACGCAAACTGGCACACACCTGAGAGAGTGAGAGGGAGAGAATGAGTGAGAGAGAGTGAGCGAGAGAGAAAGTGAGTGAGGGACAGAGAGTGTGTAAGTGAGAGGAAGCGAGAGAGTTAGAGTGAGCGAGAAAGTGAGTGAGTGAGAGAAAGTGAGGGAAAATGAGTGAGAGAGATAGTATGAGAGATAGAGTGAGTGTGGGAGAGTGTGGAAAAGACCATGTGAATGTGTGTCTAAAAGATGGTGTGTGTGTGCGCATGTGTGTGTGTACGCGCGTGTGTGTGTGTGTGTGTGTGTGTGTGTGTGTGTGTGTGTGGTGTATATACACACCCATGTAAAAGACTGAGAGCGTGTAAGATTGTTGTGCATGTGTATGTGAGCACTAAAGGAATCTGTGTGTCCGCCTGTGTCTATCCGTGTTCACATACATGTCTGTCACAGCACAAGGCAGAGAGATGTCCTGAGGAGCTCTGCATTGTCGGAGGTGGAGGGGTAGGGGACTGGGGAGGGAATGGGGCAGTCCAGCTTTGGAATCACGAAAGGGTGTCCTTTTCATCCCTCGAGAATTCCGAGTGCTGCTTTTACAGATCCTCAGCCCTGCACAGGCCCAACAAGGCGCACTGGTAATCTCCCTTCGTGTCCGCCTGGGAGTCGAGAGAGAGAGAGAACATTGTCACCGCTCACTGAGAAACCGACAGGACCAGCAAGTGGCCATTCCCCCCCCCTCAAACCTGCTACCCCGTTCAATTTGATGACCAGCAGCTCGTTCCGGAGCTCGCTGACTAGTTATTGTCCATCCCTAATTGCCCCCCTGAGACGCTGGGGGAGGAGGGGGGGGGGGGTGAGCGGCCATCTTGAGCTTCCATGTGCTGTAGGGACACAAGACCCCCATGAGGGAGGGAGTTAGAGAATTCCAGAAACGGCCGAGATATTTCAGGATGGTGTGTGAGAGGGGGGTGGGGGGAGCTCAGAGAGGCTGGCGTTCCCCCGTGTATCTCCTGCCCCTCGCCCTCTTCCCCTCCGGGGGAAGGGGTAGAGGTGACAGGTTTGGGGAAGGCGCTGTCGAAGGAGCCTCGCTGCAGTGGGTCTTGGAGACGGTACACCCTGCTGCAACTGAGTATTGGGGGGGGGGGGGGCGGGGGGGGGGGGTTGGTGGGAGGGGATTCTCTGAGGGACATGGATTTGAATCCCACCACAGCCCCCTCCCCCAGTGGCATTTAAATTCAATGAATCAAATCCAGGTTAGGAAGACAGTCACCATCATTGATTGTCATAAACGCCCCATCATATTCACTAATGAGGGAACATAATCATAGAGCTATACAACATGGAAACAGACCCTTCGGCCCAACCTGTCCGTGCTGACCGGATATCCTAACCCAATCTAGTCCCACCTGCCAGCACCCGGCCCATATCCCTCCAAACCCTTCCTATTCATATACCCATCCAGATGCCTCTTAAATGTTGCAATTGTACCAGCCTCCACCACTCCCTCTGGCAGCTCATTCCATACACGTACCACCCTCGGTGTGATAACATTGCCCCTTTTAAATCTTTCCCCTCTCATCTTAAATCTGTCCCCTCTAGTTTTGGACCCCCTGTGGGGAAAAGACCTTGGCTGTTCACCCTATCCATTCCCCTCTTATCAACCTCAATAAGGTCACTCCCTCAGCCTCCGACGCTCCAGGGAAAACAGCCCCGGCCTGTTCAGCCTCTCCCTGTCGCTCAAACCCTCCAACCTCCTCGTAAATCTTTTCTGAACTCTTTCAGGTTTCACACCATCCTTCCTACAGCAGGGAGACCGGAATTGAATGCAGTATTTAAAGTCTGGTTGAAGATTTGTAGCTCGGGTGTCCGTTGTTGTGGTTCTGTTCGCCGAGCTGGAAGTTTTTGCTGCAGGGGAAACCCTAGCCAGGGAACAAAACGTTTGCAGCAAAAACTTCCAGCTCGGCGAACAGAACCACAACAGTGAATGCAGTATACCAAAAGTGGCCTCACCAATACAGCCACAACGTGACCTGTGTACAATGCTCTGACCAATAAAGGCAAGTATACCAACTTCATCACCCTGTCACCACCAATCTGCCATCCTTACCCAGTCTGGGCTCACACGTGACTCCAGACCTCCACAGCAAGAGGGTCGACTCTTACCCCCTGGAAACGGCCCAGACTCTCGGTGAAGGGGCAATTAGGGATGGAGGGGGGGGTTAAAGACTCCATTGGCGCTTACTCCTGCCAACGGGAAAAGCAAAGGAAGGGTCTCCCTTGACAAGCCAGGGTCAAACGCCAGGATGGAGTGTTACGTTCTGCACCACACCTTCCACACTGAGATTGGACGGGGTCATTAGGGGGGGGCTGCTGAGCAAACGGATCTCGTGGTGAGAGGGTGGTGCTGGAAAAGCACAGCCGGTCTCCCCACCGTAGGAAGGATGTTGTGAAAGTTGGAAGTTTCTGGGAGGGTTTGAGCTACAGGGAGAAGCTGAATAGGCCAAGGCTGAGTTGGGCCATGCTAAATTGTCCCATAGTGCCCAGGGATGTGCAGGTTAGGGTGGATTGGCCATGCTAAATTGTCCCCTAGTGCCCAGGGATGTGCAGGTTAGGGTGGATTGGCCGTGCTAAATTGTCCCATAGCGCCCAGGGATGTGCAGGTTAGGGTGGATTGGCCATGCTAAATTGTCACATAGTACCCAGGGATGTGCAGGTTAGGGTGGATTGGCCATGCTGAATTGTCCCCTAGTACCCAGGGACGTGCAGGTTAGGGTGGATTGGCCATGCTAAATTGTCCCATAGTGCCCAGGGATGTGCAGGTTAGGGTGGAGTGGCCATGCTGAATTGTCCCCTAGTGCCCAGGGATGTGCAGGTTAGGGTGGATTGGCCGTGCTAAATTGTCCCATAGCGCCCAGGGATGTGCAGGTTAGGGTGGATTGGCCATGCTAAATTGTCCCATAGTACCCAGGGATGTGCAGGTTAGGGTGGATTGGCCATGCTAAATTGTCCCATAGTGCCCAGGGATGTGCAGGTTAGGGTGGATTGGCCATGCTAAATTGTCCCATAGTGCCCCAGGGATGTGCAGGTTAGGGTGGATTGGCCATGCTAAATTGTCCCATAGTGCCCCAGGGATGTGCAGGTTAGGGTGGATTGGCCATGCTAAATTGTCCCATAGTGTCCAGGGATGTGCAGGTTAGGGTGGGTTGGCTATGCTAAATTGTCCCATAGTGCCCAGGGATGTGCAGGTTAGGGTGGATTGGCCATGCTAAATTGTCCCATAGTGCCCAGGGATGTGCAGGTTAGGGTGGATTGGCCATGCTAAATTGTCACATAGTACCCAGTGATGTGCAGGTTAGGGTGGATTGGCCATGCTAAATTGTCCCATAGTGCCCCAGGGATGTGCAGGTTAGGGTGGATTGGCCATGCTAAATTGTCCCCTAGTGCCCAGTGATTTGCAGGTTAGGGTGGATTGGCCAAGCTAAATTGTCCCGTAGTGTTTGGTGCATGAGTCAGGGGTAAATCTAGGGTAGGGGAATGGGTGGGTTACTCTACGGAGGGTCAGTGTGGACTTGTTGGGCCGATGGCCTGTTTCCACACTGTAGGGAATGCAATCTAAATTAGAAAGGGTGGGGATAAAGGTGGGACGAGAAAGGTTTTAGTTAGAGGGACAGGCTTGGAGCACAGGAAGAGGGTAGCTGTGGAGAGGGGTATCAAATCACGAGAGGTGTAAATGAGGTAGGTAGTGGCAAAATTAGTCAGAAATTAGCGGGCAGAGGTTTAAGGTGAGAGGGGTTTAGATACAAAAAGGGAGGGGGGGGGGGGGGGGAGAGCTTTTTCACACAGAGGATGGTGAGCGTGTGGAACGGTAATGGTGGGGGAGACTACAATTTTGTCACGAAATAAACCTTTGGACAGGCACATGGATGGAGAGGAATGGAGCAAACACAGGGAATTGTGGAAAAGGGCAGCAGGGAGAGGTTGGGCCGAACGGCCTGTTTCCTCGCTCTAGACTTTGATAGTGGCCATGGGCTGAGGGCTGGGGACCGTGAGGGAGTGTTAAGGCTCACCTGAATAGCAGAGTACAGAGACTTCCCATATTTTTTCCGATATTCAGCGCGGATACTCAGCAGGTCAATCTCACACCGCGTCGCCAGTACCCTGGTGAGGATCTTGTCCTGAGTCCCCAGGCTCTGGAAAAACCAACCAAATTACAGGCACGGGGTTAGATACAGAGTAAAGCTCCCTCTACACTGTCCCCCCATCCCAGGGACAGAGATACCATGGGGTTAGATACAGAGTAAAGCTCCCACTACCCTGTCCCCCCATCCCAGGGACAGGGACAGCATGGGGTTAGATACAGAGTAAAGCTCCCACTACCCTGTCCCCCCATCCCAGGGACAGGGACAGCACAGGGTTAGATACAGGTTGAATTCTATTGTGACTCCCCATGGCAGTGAGCACAGTTGGTGTGTGTCTCCGTGCTCTGAGATTGCCTGATGATGAATCCTGCGCTGTCTCGGCTCTCTCTCTCTATCTCTCACTCTCTCTTACCCCACTCACTTTCTCTCGCCCTCACACTCTCTCTCTCGCCCTCACACTCTCTCTCTCGCCCTCACACTCTCTCTCTCGCCCTCACACTCTCTCTCTCGCCCTCACACTCTCTCTCTCGCCCTCACACTCTCTCTCTCGCCCTCACACTCTCTCTCTCGCCCTCACACTCTCTCTCTCGCCCTCACACTCTCTCTCTCGCCCTCACACTCTCTCTCTCGCCCTCACACTCTCTCTCTCGCCCTCACACTCTCTCTCTCGCCCTCACACTCTCTCTCTCGCCCTCACACTCTCTCTCTCGCCCTCACACTCTCTCTCTCGCCCTCACACTCTCTCTCTCGCCCTCACACTCTCTCTCTCGCCCTCACACTCTCTCTCTCGCCCTCACCTCTCTCTCTCTCGCCCTCACACTCTCTCTCTCGCCCTCACACTCTCTCTCTCGCCCTCACACTCTCTCTCTCGCCCTCACACTCTCTCTCTCGCCCTCACACTCTCTCTCTCTCTCTCTCGCCCTCACACTCTCTCTCTCGCCCTCACACTCTCTCTCTCACTCTCTCGCCCTCACACTCTCTCTCTCACTCTCTCGCCCTCACACTCTCTCTCTCACTCTCTCGCCCTCACACTCTCTCTCTCACTCTCTCGCCCTCACACTCACTCTCTCACTCTCTCGCCCTCACCCTCTATTCCTTTCTCTCCCTCTCACCCTCTATTCCTTTCTCTCCCTCTCACCCTCTATTCCTTTCTCTCCCTCTCACCCTCTATTCCTTTCTCTCCCTCTCACCCTCTATTCCTTTCTCTCCCTCTCACCCTCTATTCCTTTCTCTCCCTCTCACCCTCTATTCCTTTCTCTCCCTCTCACCCTCTATTCCTTTCTCTCCCTCTCACCCTCTATTCCTTTCTCTCCCTCTCACCCTCTATTCCTTTCTCTCCCTCTCACCCTCTATTCCTTTCTCTCCCTCTCACCCTCTATTCCTTTCTCTCCCTCTCACCCTCTATTCCTTTCTCTCCCTCTCTCTCCCTCTCGCCCTCACTTTCTCTCACTCCTTGCTCTCTCCCTCTTTCTCTCTCTCTCTCTCTCTCTCTCTCTCTCTCTGGGGGCTGGGAATCCTCCCCTCCCGACTCTGCTCTTTGTCAGAGATGGAAAACAGGCAAGCCCTTGGTCCAGAGAGTGACCCTCGACTCCTCAGCTGTTTAGCAGAGGTTGCGGGAGTGGGGGAGTGAGGGGGGGGGGGAGGTGGGGAAAGAGGGGAGGGAACGGGTCCAGGAACCATTGGTTCGGGGAGGGGGAGGGGGCAAGGCTCGCACCCACCTTCATGGAGTTGTACAGTCGGTCAGCAAAGTACTCTGGCATGTTCTGAATGCATTGCACTGCACGGAGACAGAAAGGGGGCAGCAGGTTAGTGGGCACCACCTCTGCACCCTCCAAACCCCCTCACCCACCACACTGCCCCCCCACCCCCCCCCTGACGCAGCAGCAACGCCAGACCATCGCCCACACCCACCTCTCCACCAACCCGGAGCGCGCCCCAGAGGTGGTCTCAAAGATAGGGAGGGGGTGTAGGGGGCTACAGGGGGTGACAGAGATAGGGGGGGTGTAGGGGGCTACAGGGGATGACAGAGATAGGGAGGGGGTGTAGGAGGCTGGAGGTGGTGACAGAGATAGGGAGGGGGTGTAGGAGGCTGGAGGAGGTGACAGAGATAGGGAGGGAATGTAGGAGGCTGGAGGAGGTGACAGAGATAGGGAGGGGATGTAGGGGCTGGAGGAGGGGTGTAGGAGGATGGGATTGGGTGTAGGGTGATGGGGAGGAGGAAGGGGAGGGGTTTAGGGGGATGGGGAGGAGTGTAGGGGGGTGGAGAGGGGTGTAGGGGGGTGGAGAGGGGTGTAGGGGGGTGGAGAGGGGTGTAGGGGGGTGGAGAGGGGTGTCGGGGGATGGGGAGGGGTGTCGGGAGATGGGGATGGTACTGGATGAGGGTGGGTCTTACCCAGGACAAGGAATCCCTTCTCATCATCGCCCTTCATCTGTTTTTTGATGGTGTCCGTGATGTCGCAGGAACTGTAGATCTTGTACAGTTTGAACACTGAGAGGGGAGGGGAGGGGAGCGAGTGAGAGAGAGAGAGAGAGAGAGAGAGAGAGAGAGGGGGAGGGAGAGAGATAGATGACAGTGAGAGTCAGAGTGAGAGAGACAGAGAGAGTGTGTGTGTGAGAGAGAGAGGGAGAGTGAGAGAGAGTGTGAGAGAGAGAGAGAGATAGAGACAGAGAGAGAGAGAGAGAGAGAGACAGACAGACAGAGAGAGTCAGTCAGAGTGTGAGAGAGAGACAGAGAGTGTGAGAGTGAGAGAGACATGAGACAGCAGGCACACAGGAAAGTCGATCAATTTACACACAGCAACCTCCCACTCACAACACCACACCGGTCAGTTGGGTTATCAGGTACTCAGACAGGAGAATTATCATCGCACTCAGCTCTGACACTCCCACAGCACACATTCCCTCTGCACTGACCCTCCCACAGCGCCCACTCCCTCAGCACTGACCCTCCCACAGTGCACACTCCCTCAGCACAGACCCTCCGACAGCACCTGCTCCCTCAGCACTGACCCTTCGACAGCGTCCACTCCCTCAGCACTGACCCTCCTACAGTGCCCACTCCCTCAGCACTGACCCTCCCACAGCGCCCACTCCCTCAGCACTGACCCTCCCACAGCGCCCACACCCTCAGCACTGACCCTCCCACAGCGCCCACACCCTCAGCACTGACCCTCCCACAGCGCCCACACCCTCAGCACTGACCCTCCTACACCACCCACTCCCTCAGCATTGACCCTCCCACAGTGCCCACACCCTCAGCGCTGACCCTCCCACAGCGCCCGCTCCCTCAGCACTGACCCTCCGACAGCACTGACCCTCCCACAGCACACACTCCCTCAGCACTGACTCTCTGACAGCACTGACCCTCCCACAGCACACACTCCCTCAGCACTGACCTTCCCACAGCGCCCACTCCCTCAGCACTGACCCTCCGACAGCACTGACCCTCCCACAGCGCCCACTCCCTCAGCACTGACCCTCCCACAGCGCCCACACCCTCAGCCCTGACCTTCCCACAGCGCCCACACCCTCAGCACTGACCCTCCTACACCACCCACTCCCTCAGCATTGACCCTCCCACAGTGCCCACTCCCTCAGCGCTGACCCTCCCACAGAACCCGCTCCCTCAGCACTGACCCTCCGACAGCACTGACCCTCCCACAGCACACACTCCCTCAGCACTGACCCTCTGATAGCGCCCACTCCCACAGCACTGACCCTCCTACACCACCCACTCCCTCAGCATTGACCCTCCCACAGTGCCCACTCCCTCAGCGCTGACCCTCCCACAGCACCCACTCCCTCAGCACTGACCTTCCCACAGCGCCCACTCCCTCAGCACTGACCCTCCGACAGCACTGACCCTCCCACAGCATACACTCCCTCAGCACTGACCCCCCCCCACAGCGCCCGCTCCCTCAGCACTGACCCTCCCACAGCGCCCACTCCCTCAGCACTGACCCCCCCACAGTGCCCACCTCGGGTACTTACCCCTGTTCAAGTGGTTCTGACTCCTTTCTGTCAGAATTGGTATCCATGCATCAAAATCTGGGTTCTTTTTCTGACTGGCAACTGCGTACAAGGCCTTAAACAGAGAAATCAGAAAAGGACCCCTCAAAGATGTTTCAATGCTGTACTTCTCACTATCCTGAGCCACGAAGATCTACATTCATCTAGCACCTGGAAGCACTTCAGGTCTTCCTGCATTGCTTCACCACCAAAGCCTGCACATCCGACAGCACCCGCTCCCTCAGCACTGACCCTCCCACAGCACCCACTCCCTCAGCACTGACCCTCCGATAGCACCCACTCCCTCAGCACTGACCCTCCCACAGCACCCACTCCCTCAGCACTGACCCTCCCACAGCACCCACTCCCTCAGCGCTGACCCTCCCACAGCACCCACTCCCTCAGCACTGACCCTCCGACAGCACCCACTCCCTCAGCTCTGACCCTCCCCCAGTGCCCACTCCCTCAGCACTGACCCTCCCACAGCACCCGCTCCCTCAGCACTGACCCTCCCACAGCACCCACTCCCTCAGCACTGACCCTCCCACAGCACCCGCTCCCTCAGCACTGACCCTCCCACAGCGCCCCCTCCCTCAGCACTGACCCTCCCACAGCACCCGCTCCCTCAGCACTGACCCGCCCACAGCGCCCACTCCCTCAGCACTGACCCTCCCACAGTTGGTCAGTTGGGAGGAGGGAGAATGGGTTTAATCTGAGTCCATGGTCAGTGGGAGGAGGGGGGAGACAAAAACCGACACTCCCCCCCCACCCACCACTCCTAACCCCCAACCCTCTTAGGGTGGGTGGTGGGGGGCATAGGAAGGTGCTACGCCCAGGCCTCTCAATGAGCGGCCCACAAGTGCCAACGGGATCTTGTTGTGCGCGTACAACCGAGCAAACCAGACGCGAGGTGTTGGCCGAGAAAGCGACCGGGCGTGCCCTCCCCCCCAACCCTCCCTCCTCGGAGGCTGCAGGCGGCGCTACAGCAATGCAAGTCACGGCGGATGTATCAGCTCCCTACTTTGGCATCATCCTCGATCAGCTCATAGTTGATGACGTTGGAGTTGGCATCTCTTCGGCCCTGAAGGGGGGAGAGAGAGAGAGAGAGAGAGAGAGAGAGAGAGAGAGAGAGAGAGAGAGAGAGAGAGAGAGAGAGAGAGAGAGAGAGAGAGAGAGAGAGAGAGAGAGAGAGAGAGAGAGAGAGAGAGAGAGAGAGAGAGAGATTGTCAGGGGGAGTGTGGTGAATGGGACCTGAAACCCCAGACAATGCCAAATACCCCTCACACACCCCAAAGTTGATCCTCAACGGGACAATCCTACCCGCAGGATCGAGCCAGCTCTCTGAGGAACAATAGAGACTATTCGGCTGTAGGGGCATCACAGTCAATAGCACTACAGTTTACTTAAGGGCTGTTTTTTGCCAGAGTGGTTCCCTCCCAAGGGTCTGTCAGGAACACAGTCAATACAAGACAGTCCCTTGTCTATCCAATTGAGAATTCAGGAGTAGTGTATTCCCAACAGGAAGTGGGGGGGAGAATGGGGGACTCGCTCCCAACAGGAAGTGGGGGGGAGAATGGGGGACTCGCTCCCACGGGGAGTAGGATGGGGGACGCACTCCCACGGGGGAGAACAAATCGATGGCCAATCACCTCCCCCTGGGTGTCTTGAGCCCCAGCCCAGAGCCTGAAAGTCTGAAGACCCATCGCCCTCGCCATCTCACCTTCAGCAAGGTGAGCAGCAGTTTCTGGAACCTTTTTGTAGCATCTGCCGCAATGTCCTTTTCCAGGTCCTTCTGGAATTCTGAGGAAGAGAGGACAGGGAAGAGTACGTCAACACAAGGACCGAGACCCTGCCTGGAATATTGTGGGCGGTTTTGGTGTGCTGATGTGAGGAAGGATGTTCTGGAGAATTGAGGGGGAAAACTCATGGAAACCTATAAAATCCCAACTGAACGTTGGGGTTCAGGTCGAAGAGCGCGGTGCTGGAAAAGCTCAGTCGCTCCAAGGAGCAGGAGAATCGACGTTTCGGGCACAAGCCCTTCATCAGGATTCATTTGGATGCTGCCTGACCTGCCATGCTTTTCCAGCACCACCCCCTTTGTCTCCGATCTCCAGCGTTCACTTTCTCCCTTGGTGTTCAGGCACACGGTTCTCTGAAAGTGGAGTACCGGGTAGACAGGGCAGTGAAGGAGGCTTTTGGCACACTACCCTTCATCGGTCAGGGCATTGAGTGGAGACATCGGGAAGTTATGTTGCTGTTGGACAGGGCTTTGGTGAGGCTGCACCCATATTCGGGTTGTACATTTTCTTGTTGATCTGGTTGGAGTCTTCTCAGACATTTCGTTACCACATTAGATAACATCATCAGCAAGCCGCTGGTGGTGAGTTGAGTTGAGTTGAGCTGGGTTAAGTTGGGTTGAATTGAGTTGGCTTGGGTTGGGTTAAGTTGAGCTGGGTTGGGTTGGGTAGGGTTGGGTAGGGTTGAGTTGGGTTGAGTTGGGTTGAGTTGGGTTGAGTTGGGTTGAGTTGGGTTGAGTTGGGTTGAGTTGGGTTGAGTTGAATTGAGTTGGGTTGCGTTGGGTTGCGTTGGGTTGCGTTGGGTTGGGTTGGGTTGAGTTGGGTTGAGTTGAATTGAGTTGAGTGGAATGAAATGTCACGTGTACCAAGACACAGTGAAACACTTTGTCTTGCGAGCAACACAGGCAGATCACAGAGTTAGGTCGCACAGATAAGTAAATAATAGGGAAACAGCACCAAAAACAAAAACACAGGGACAGGGGAATGTTAGGAGTTTGTGAGTCCATTCAGTATTCTAACAACAGAAGGGTAGAAGCTGTTTCGAAACCGGCTGGTGCGTGTGTTCAGGTTTCTGTCCCTTCTCCCTGATGGGAGAGGCTGTAGAAAAACATTGCCAGGGTGGGGTGGATCTTTGAGAATGGTAGGGGCCTTTCCCTGACAGTGGGCCTGGGAGATGGATTTCATAGATGGGAGGGAGGCCTTTGTGATTGTCCGGGCTGAGCTCACCCCTCTCTGTAACCGTCTCCGATCTTGAATGGTACAGTTGCCATACCAGGCAGTGAGATGTCCAGACAGAACACTCTCGATGGCACACCTATAAAAGGGGGTTCCGGTTCCTTTTCTGAGATTTGGACCCCATTTACCAACCTCTCAGAGAAAGGAACCGGAAGTGACATCACCCACCACAACAGACCAAGACAAGTCAGTGGAAAACGGGTCACTAACACCAGCGCTTCACCAGAGGCTCACTGATGATGTTACCCGGTGTGGTGACGAAACGTCTGAGAACAAGCCTTCCAGCTCAGCGAGCAAACTGACAACCTGAGCTACAAACCTTGTCTAAAATCGCAAGAGTCGCGTTCAGTTTCGGTCATCTTGCTGTGGGAAGCTTTGCCCTCTGGAAAGAGGGTATAAGAGGGGGCAGGACTCAAGGGATTGAGTTATAGGGAGAGGTTGGACAAGCGAGGACCTTTTATTCCTTGGGTTGGGTAGAGTTGGGTAGAGTTGGGTAGGGTTGGGTAGGGTTGGGTAGGGTTGGGTAGGGTTGGGTAGGGTTGCGTTGGGTTGCGTTGGGTTGCGTTAGAACGTAGGAGACTGAGGGTTCTTGGGGGAGGGGGGGTCAGAGAAACCGTACAGAAGTGTATAAGATCATGAAAGACACCGAGAGGTCTTTTCCCAGGGCTGGGGAATCGAGGGCATCTGTTGAAGGTTGGAGGGGGAGGAATGAAGGGGGGGGCTTTTTTCTCAAACAAGAGAGTGGCACGCCTTTGCAACGAGACGCTAGTGGGATGAGGTGGGTACGTTAACAACATTTTTAATTCGGCATTGGGGCAAATACATGGATAGGGAAGGATTAGGAAGAGTGAAGGGAAATGGGGTTAGTGTGGACAGACATTTTGGACTGGTTTGGGCAGAGAGGGAGGGTGGAATCCGTAGGAGTCCCGAGGATGTAGGAGTGACCAGACGGGGGTCAGGATGAGTCCAGAGCCGGGGAAGTGGGGGGACAGGTCACAGTCTGAAGGAGACAGGGTGGGACTGAGATCAGGACAAACGTCCTCACCCAGAGAACGGCAGCAATCCCCATCACAGGGGCATGTTCTGGACCGGAACTCGGAATGTTTCGGAGGTAGGTTGAGGTGTAGATCTGATGGGGTTGAGGGGAGGGGGCTGTGCGAGGGTGACATGTCTGAGTTGGACCGTGTGTCGTGGCTTTACTCTGAGCCCAGTGGGGAGTTGCTTTCTCTTTCCATTTTCTTTATCTTTTTCACCTTTATTGTCCCCTTCTGATTGGCGGCGAGGGCCGTTCAGAGGTGTACAGCACGGTCACAGACCCTTTGGCCCCAACCCGTCCGTGCCCACCAGATATCCTGACCTGAGCGAGTCCCGTTTGCCAGCGCACGGCGCATATTCCTCTGAACCCTCCCTCTACATGCCAATGACGTGGACTGGAGTCACGTGTAGGCCCGGCTAGGAGGAAGTGAGGAACCGCAGATGCTGGAGATCAGCACTGGAAAAGCACAGCAGGTCAGGCAGCATCCGAGGAGGAGAATCGATGTTTCGGGCATAAGGGGGCTGAGAGATAAATGGGGAGGGGGTTTGGGGCCTGTGTGTGTGTGTGTGTGTGTGTGTAGGGAGGGGGCAATGTAGCTTAGGGAGTTGGAGGATGCTGGCGATAGGTCAGAGAGGAGGGTGGTGTGGATAGGTGGGAAGGAAGATGGGCGGGAAGGAAGATGGGCAGGTAGGATAGTTCAAGATGGCGGCTGGAGGGCTGGATCTGGGATAAGGTGGTTGGGGGGGGGGAGGGGGGATGAAGAAACTGGTGTAAAACACGTTGATCCCGTGTGGTCGGAGGGTCCCGGGGCGGAAGGTGGAGCGATCTTCCTCCAGGCGTCGGGTGGTGAGGCGATGGAGGTGGCCCAGGACTTGGGTGTCTTCAGCAGAGTTTGGTGGGAGTTGAAGTGTTCAGCCATCATTTACGCTTTTAAATCCAGAATGATTTTATTTTAGTTTGTTGAATTCGATCCCGGGTCCCCAGAACATTACCTGGGGGGAGTGGGGGGGGGTCTCTGGCTTAACAGTCTAGCCATAACACCACTCAGCCATCACCTTGACCACCCACCCACCCCAGGTCTTGCGAGACACAGCCTGGAAAAAGGCTGAGGACGCTGGGTTTGTAAAGTGGGCAAACAAGTAGAAATCCTTCCTGCAGAGAGAGAGAGAGAGAGAGAGAGAGAGAGAGAGAGAGAGAGAGAGAGAGAGAGAGAGAGAGAGAGAGAGAGAGAGAGAGGGGCTAAGAAGGGAGGAGATGGGGGAATCGCTGACTGACCGCAAGATGGGGGGGGAAGAAATGGGGGGATTTTGGACCACGCAGGGCTCGGGGAAGAAGCTGGTCTAACCTCCCGGGGACCCACGCGTCCCTCAACTCACTTTCCTTGTATACGGCCTTGATGTCCTGTAACTCCCGGTTGGACCGAGTGGCCAGGATTTCGATCAGAGTGTCCTCGTCCGTGCCCAATCCCTGTCGGAACAGAATTCAGAAAGATCAGGCCCGTTTCCCGGCTGCAGGTCACCGCCGCAGTGGCGTTTGCCAGGGATTCAGGGACTCGGGATCAGGGAACTAGACACTGGCTGCACACGTGGGCTTCTGTCGAGGTAGGTCAAGGGTGCTGGGACTCCCTGAGAGGGGGAGAAGGAGCAGGAAGAATTCAGAGGAGCAGAGCGAAAGGGATTTACAGAGTGAGAGCAAGAGAGATGGACACAGAAAGAGAGGGAGAGACAGAGAGTGAAAGAGAGAGAGACAGAAAAACAGAGAGAGACCAAAACAGAGATACAGAGAGGGACAACGAGAGAGAGAGGCAGAGAAAGGGAGAGAGAGAGAGAAAAAAAATGACAGAGAGAACAAGAAAGAGAGACAGACAGACAGAGAGACCAAAATAGCAATACA
>NC_083450.1:5975382-6060382 GCF_020745735.1 Hemiscyllium ocellatum
TATACAGAGTAACAGATACCCAGGAGGGAGTTACAGACTGGAATCTAATTGAGGGGTTTGGGGTGGGTTATATACAGAATAACAGATACCCCGGGAGGGAGTTACAGACTGGAATCTAATCGAGGGGTTCGGGGTGGGTTATATAAGAATAACAGATACCCGGGAGGGAGTTACAGACTGGAATCTAATCGAGAGGTTTGGGGTGGGTTATATACAGAATAACAGATACCCCGGGAGGGAGTTACAGACTGGAATCTAATCGAGGGGTTCGGGGTGGGTTATATAAGAATAACAGATACCCAGGAGGGAGGTACAGACTGGAATCTAATCGAGGGGTTCGGGGTGGGTTATATAAGAATAACAGATACCCGGGAGGGAGTTACAGACTGGAATCTAATCGAGGAGTTTCGGAATGTTTCTGCTTAGAATAACAAATTCTGCCCGGGTTAGATTCCAGTCTGTGACTCAATCCCGGCTAAAGATCAGGGCGTGTGTTCTGGTATGTTGCGGGAACACAGTTCGGATGGGCGGATTAATGAGATCATCAAAGCCAGTTTACGGAGCAACGGGAACTTTAATTCCAAATCCAAACGGAGACTGAAAGGCATCTCAAAACCGCCTCCCCACCTGCACAGATTCAACTGTAGACAAATGACTGTGTCGTTGCTGTGATGTAGGCAAGGTGAACGTGATGGTGGGGGGAGGCTGACCCTCTCAAGTCAGTCATGGAGAGAGTTGGAAATTTAGGATCTTTTAAAAACCTGGGAAGGGTCCCGGCCTAAGTATATGGGAGCAGGATATTTCGGACTGAGATGACGGGTAATGTCTTCACCCGGAGAGCCCGTGAAATCCTCTGTCGCAGAAAGCTGTCGGATCTGAAACTTCGGAATAAGGTGCTGGAACGTAAGGGGTGTGAGGGAGCAAGTGGGGAGCAGGAGTTGGGATGATCACGCACCGTGTTCTTGAATGAGGGAGCAGGCTTAAAGGGCCATACAGCCTTGACCTGCTCACAATCACCTGACGAAGGAGTGTCGCTCCGAAAGCTAGTGCTTCCAATTAAACCTGTTGGACTATAACCTGGTGTTGTGTGCTTTTTAACTGTGTACACCCCAGTCCAACACCGGCATTCCAAATCTCCAAATCTTAAAGAGCCAAACAGCCTCGTCCTGCTCCTAAAACCCCTCGAAGGGAGCTGGTGTCATTTTTGAAGACAATTTAAACAGCACTGAAGTGGCAGTGTTGAAAACGATGATAAAACCAACGTGAGATGGTGCCAACTGACTATTGCAAAAAGGTAGACTCAGGGAACAAATTCCTGATGAAGGGCTTTTGCCCGGAACGTCGATTTTCCTGCTCCTCGGATGCTGCCCTGACCTGCTGTGCTTTTCCAGCACCACTCTAATCTAGACTCTGGTTTCCAGCGTCTGCAGTCCTTGGTTTTAACCTCAGGAAACAGATATTTAAGGGAAGTGTAGCTTTAATGACATTCAGGATAACGAGAGCAATTCGGCAACTCGGATGTCAGTTGAGAACGAGATTGAGCGTGGGACATCAAAACTGGGGAGAGGTGGTGTGGTGGACAGTGAAGGTTACCCCAGAATGCAACTGGACTGAGGGAAGGCGGACTGAGTTTAATTTGAGGTAAGTGTTGTACTTTGGAAAGCACATCAAGGGAGGAGTTGATGGTGGGGCCCTGGGGTGTGCATAGCTCCTTGAAAGTGGAGTCACAGCTAGATAGGATAGCGAAGGCGGTGTTTGATATGCTTTCCTTTATTGGTCAGAGTATTGAGTACAGGAGTTGGGAGGTCATGTTGCAGCTGTACAGGACATTGGTTAGGCCACTGTTGGAATATTGTGTGCAATTCTGGTCTCCCTGCTATAGGAAGGATGTTGTGAAACTTGAAAGGGTTCAGAAAAGATTTACAAGGATGTTGGAGGATTTGAGCTACAGGGAGAGGCTGAACAGGCTGGGGCTGTTTTCCCTGGAGCGTCGGAGGCTGAGGGGTGACCTTAGAGAGGTTTATAAAATCATGAGGGGCATGGATAGGGTGAATGGACAAGGTGTTTTCCCTGGGGTGGGAGAGTCCAGAACTAGAGGGGCATAGGTTTAGGGTGAGAGGGGAAAGGGACCCAAGGGGCAACTTTTTCACCCAGAGGGTGGTACGTGTATGGAATGAGCTGCCAGAGGAAGTGGTGGAGGCTGGTACAATTGCAACATTAAAGAGGCATCTGGATGGGTATATGAATAGGAAGGGTTTGGAGGGATATGGGCCGGGTGCTGGCAGGTGGGACTAGATTGGGTTGGGATATCTGGTCGGCATGGACGGGTTGGACCGAAGGGTCTGTTTCTGTGCTGTACATCTCTATGACCTGCCTCTGGCCCACATCCCTTAATAATTTGACTTAACAAAAAATAAATTAATCTCCGATTTCAAATTTAAGACAAGCAAAGCCCAAAGACACTCCAGACTTGGATCTTCATCATTGGCTAGACAACAAAAAATAACACATCCTCTCCATAAGTTGGAACAATGTGAAATATCTTCACACATTTAATTTCCAATGCCTCAGGCATTTAAGGCACTCACTGAGTCTATTAATTGATATTTTATAAAAATGCATCCATATCTTACTTCAGTCAATCCTCAGGGAAATTCCCTCATTTTACTCAGAACAGGTGGAAGCTGCAGATTTTCAGGATTACATTAGGAATCAAACACGCCCAGGGACAGGGACAGCATGGGGTTAGATACAGAGTAAGGCTCCCTCTACACTGTCCCCCCCAAGCCAGGGACAGGGGCAGCATGGGGTTAGATACAGAATAAAGCTCCCTCTACACTGTCCCCCATCAAACACTCACAGCGCAGGGACAGCACGGGGTTAGATACAGAGTAAAGCTCCCTCTACACTGTCCCCCCCAAGCCAGGGACAGGGGCAGCACGGGGTTAGATACAGAGTAAAGCTCCCTCTACACTGTCCCCCATCAAACACTCACAGGGCAGGGACAGCACGGGGTTAGATACAGAGTAAAGCTCCCTTTACACAGTTCCCCACCCCTCCCCTCCATCCCAGGGACAGGGGCAGCACGGGGTTAGATACAGTGTAAAGCTCCCTCTACACTGTCCCCCATCAAACACTCACAGGGCAGGGACAGCACGGGGTTAGATACAGAGTAAAGCTCCCTTTACACAGTTCCCCACCCCTCCCCTCCATCCCAGGGACAGGGGCAGCACGGGGTTAGATACAGTGTAAAGCTCCCTCTACACTGTCTCCCCCCATCCCAGGGACAGGCACAGCACAGGGTTAGATACAGAGTAAAGCTCCCTCTACAGTGTCCCACCATCAAACACTCCCAGGACAAGGACCGCACGGGATTAGATACAGAGTAAAGCTCTCTCTACACTGTCCTTCCCCCCATCGCAGGGTCAGGGACAGCACGGGGTTAGATACAGAATAAAGATCCCTCTACACTGTCCCCCTCATCTCAGGGACAGTCACAGCACGGGGTTAGATACAGAGTAAAGTTTCCTCTACACCGTCCCCCAACAAACACTCCCAGGGACAGGGACAGCAAGGGTTTAGATACAGAGTAAAGCTCCCTCTACACTGTCCCCCCCATTCCAGGGACAGGGACAGCACGGGCTGAGATACAGAGGAAAAGGCTACCTCCACATTGAGCAGAGGCCGTGCGACTAGGGTGTGCATCACACTGAATGCCAACCTTCAGGCTCAGTCAAAAGTCTCTTCTGACAGGAGGTACTGGATTCCAGGCGGGAGGACCTGAATTGCTTTGTGAGGGGGTGCCTGGGAAGCGACGAGGCAGCTACCCTGACCTAACATTTACAATGGCTAGTCCGCTCCCGAGGGGGCTGCTGTACTCACCCGGTCCACCTGAACAATTTGACTGAGAATGTCGTTCACGAGTACCATCGTGCTCTGAAAAAAACCAAAAAACATAATTTAACCAACGGCAAACGCACTCACAGATGGTGGCGGGATTGGCTCAGCGATCGAACTTAAGACTCACACTTAGAATTGGTTACCCGCAACAGAGTTTTTAACCAGCCTTTCCAGCAGGCTCCTGCAGGGCTGCACTGTGCCAGGGTCAGTGCTGAGGGAGCGGGCATTGTTGGAGGGGGCTGGGGGAGGTGACAGAGATAGGGAGGGGGTGTAAGGGGGCTGGAGGGGGTGACAGAGATAGGGAAGGGGTGTAGGGGCTGGAGGGGGTGACAGAGATAGGGAAGGGGTGTAGGGGCTGGAGGGGTTGACAGAGATCAGGAGGGGGTGTAGGGGCTGGAGGGGGTGACAGAGATAGGGAGGGGGTGTAGGGGCGGGAGGGGGTCTCAGAGATAGAGAGGGGGTGTAGGAGGCTGGAGGGGGTCTCAGAGATAGAGAGGGGGTGTAGGAGGCTGGAGGGGGTGACAGAGATAGAGAGGGGGTGTAGAGGCTGGAGGAGGTGATAGAGATAGGGAGGGAGTGTAAGGGACTGGAGGGGGTGACAGAGATAGAGAGGGGGTGTAGGGGCTGGAGGGGGTGACAGAGATTGGGAGGGGGTGTAGGGGGCTGGAGGGCGTGACAGAGATAGGGAGGGGGTGTAAGGGACTGGAGGGGTGACAGAGATAGAGAGGGGGTGTAGGGGGCTGGAGGGCGTGACAGAGATAGGGAGGGGGTGTAAGGGACTGGAGGGGTGACAGAGATAGAGAGGGGGTGTAGGGGGCTGGAGGGGGTCTCAGAGATAGGGAGGGGGTGTAAAGGACTGGAGGGGTTGACAGAGAATGGGAGGGGGTGTAGGGGGCTGGAGGGCGTGACAGAGATAGGGAGGTGGTGTAGGGGGCTGGAGGAGGTGACGGAGGTAGGGAGTGTGTGGTGGTGGGAGGAGCTGACGGAGATCGGGCCTGGCTGTGTGGTTGGGAAGTGCCGTGTGGTGCCGGGAACAATAGTGGGCGGGTGCCGTGAGTCACTGAGCCACGCCGTGAACACGAGTTGTGCCTGAACCTCCCAGCACCGACGGTGTGGCCCGTTCGCTACACCGGTCCTTCCGGTTTGGATCAGAATGGGATCTTCCTGTGCAGGGGCAGCCGCAGGTCGGGGATGGGTACTAGCACTACCCTCTCCCCTCTCGGAGGCTGACGGGCGAGGGTTCGAGGAACCTCTAGCTCCAGGAGGTGACCATGATAACTCCCACTGATGGTGGTAATCGGCCAGGAGGGCGGGATACGTCAACATTTCTGGAAATCTGCCACCCTTACCCGGTCTGGGCCTACACGTGACTGCAGACCACCCCCCTCCCCCTCCCACAGCGATGCGTTTGAATCTTAACTAGCCTCTGAAACAGCCCTTGTCTCAAGGACTGGACACGATGAGTTGGCACACTTTGGCCGAAAGAATTGAGGAGCTGACTATTGTTTAAATGGTATAAGACTGCGGAAAGTTCCAGAACGGATTTGGGAATCCTCGCCCGTGAATCCACCAACATCCAGCTTCATAGGGATGCCAGCCTTTATCCCCGAAGGGAATGGGGGTTAAACGTCCGGGAGGTTTTTGCTAAAACGACCCCAGGCGCTAGACAGAGCGTAGCTGGGACACCGTGAGCAGGTTCCGGGGCCACGTATCTAAGAAATGATAGACCCGGAGGCAGCCCAGGGAAGGTTCCCTCAGCAGATCCCGGGGGACGGAGGGATCGTCTGATGAGGGAGAGGGTGAGTTGGTTGGGGCCTGGATTTTAGGAAGGATGAGAGGTGGGCTTATTGAAGACTCTCCAGGGGTGAAGCATTTGACGAGGGGGGAGAGAGGTGGAGCGGGTGCTCCCCCCCATTGTGGGTGTAGGAGCGAAGTGGACAGGACGGCAACCTCTCAGAGCAAGGGGTCACCCACCGAAGATGGAGATGGGGGGGGGATTTTCTTCTCTCTCCAAGGGGAGGGAAGCCGTGGGAGTTGCTGGGGGGGGGGGGGGGCGGCTGGGTCACTGTGGGTATTGAAGGCTGAGACAGAGAGTTTTTTTTAATCAGGACGGGAAACGAGGGGCGGGGAGTGGAGTTGAGAATGATCAGCAGTCTCATCGATGGGCAGGGAGGAGTCAAGGGGCTGAATGGCCTTATGTCAGCTCCAAGGAGCAACTGGATGCGGAGCAACGAACATCAAGAAAACCATGGATGGAGATCGAAAATAAATTAGCCTGGCAGCCCTCAAGAGAAGACAGGCGCTCCCACCTGTGGGATCGCACTGTGTACAAAATGGCTTCCCCTTCACAACCACCCCACCCCCAACCCTGGCTGGTCCCAACTGGAGGTAGAAGATGGTTTGAATCAGCCGGTTAAGAGGGCAGTCCGAGAGGAGACCACTCCCAGGGGCAGGAATGTCAGTTTCCGGCAACAGACCCACACCAATGGCACGCGGGGTGGGGTGGGAGGGGGGAAGAGGGTGAGGAACGAGAGGAGTGTGGGGCAGAGAGCTGTCCCCAGTGTCCCACAGACCCAGTCATCTGGGTCACACTGACTGTAGGAACTTTGCAACAGCTGATACTCTTCTGGGGAGGGTGGGGGGGGGTTCCAACTGGACAAAGGGCGCTAGGGCAATGCAAGTCTTTACACCCAAGGGTGGGGTTCGAACTTTGGGAGGTGTGGCCAAGAGAGGAGGTAATGGTTAAAGTTCAGGGTTGTACCAGGACTCAGTGGGTTTGATATCAGAGCTGGTTAATCTCTGGGATCAGAGAGATTACATTAGGAAATGGTTGATCTCCTGGTTAATATCTGGGATCAGAGAGAATACATTAGGAGCTGGTTAATTTCCTGGTTAATATCTGGGATGAGTGGGATTACATTAGGAGCCGGTTAGTTTCCTGGTTTTGTATGTGAAATTGGAGGTTTTGCGGAGAGTAGGAGCTGACTAAAATATTCACTTTCTCCCCGGGAGTGGGCGTTGTCCACAAAACATTTCATTAAAACTACAACCGAGTTGCTGTTCCATCCCTACTGCTCTCTCTCTCTCTCTCTCTGAGCCCAGAGAGGAATTCAAGTCGCAATCACGAAAGGGAATCCCAACAATGAAGAAACCAAGCCTTTGAAAAGCAGACGAAGTGAGACTTGTCCCAGCCAGGGGAAAATTTCTCACATTTGGATGGACAGTCCACCCCACCCGCACCTCCCCCTCACCCCCCCACTTCACCCTGTGAGGGCAATGGCTTCTAGGAGGGAGTCTCCTCCCCCTAAAAGACCAAATATTCCCACCCAGCTCCTGGAAGAGATGGCCTTACCTGGGGATGAGTTTGGGAGAACAGGCAACCTCACTCTCTCTGCTCACTCTCTGGCTGGGGTGTGTCTAAATGATCTGTGACTCACCTGAAGGAAGGGGAGGTGAGCTGAACACAGCCAATCCTGTTTGCCCAGCTTCTGACAGGGCAGACCCAGCTCTCAGGGGGCAAACGAGGCAGCTCGGTCGTACACAGCACGATCCCACCAGCTTTACCGGGGTCCTCTACATTAGAGTGATATGGGTCGAGGGGGGACTGTCGGTCTAGGGACAACAGACTGACTGCCACCCACCTGTCTGACAGTGACCGCTCCCACAGCACTGACCCTCTGACAGTGCCCGCTCCCTCAGCACTGACCCTCCTACAGCACCCACTCCCTCAGTGCTGATCCTCCGACAGCGCCCACCCCCTCAGCAATGACCGTCTGACAGTGCCTGCTCCCTCAGCGCTGAACCTCCAACTGTGCCCACTCCCTCAGCGCTGACCCTCATACAGTGCCCACTCCTTCAGTGCTCACACTCTGACTGTGCCCGCTCCCTCAGCAGTGACCCTCTGACAATGCAGCACTCCCTCAGCGCTGACCCTTCGACAGTGCCCGCTCCGTCAGCGCTGACCCCCCGACAGTGCCCGCTTCCTCAGCACTGACCCTCCTACAGCGCCCACTCCCTCAGCATTGACCCTCCAACAGCGCCCGCTCCCTCAGCACTGACCCTCCAACAGCACCCACTTCCTCAGTGCTTGACCCTTCAACAGCACCCACTCCCTCAGAGCTGACCTTCCAACTATGACTGCTCTCTCACATCTGACCCTGACAGTGCCCGCTACCATGGCGCTGAGCCTCCAACAGCGCTCGCTCCCTCAGCACTGACCCTCCGACAGTGCCCGCTCCCTCAGCACTGACCCTCTGACAGCGCCCACAGACTCAGTGCTGACGAACACCTTCCCCTCTGAGTTGAGTGTCCCAGTTACAAGGGTGGTGTGCACACACACACAGCCTTTATTCTGAAGGTACAGGAGAGTTGTCATGTGGAGGAGCAGAGAAGGGGTCCTGCTGGCCTTCCTGCTGGTTCAAGCAGACAGAAGGCCAGTCGACCATACGGGGCTTCACAGAGCACCCACTCCCACTCACCCTGAAGCCAGAGGTTTACAGCAAGGTGGGGTGGGTGACAAGTTGGCTGTTAATAAACGCCCCGGCCAGCATTTCAGGGCTGAATGGTCACTGGATCTTATCTGTGACCAGTCCCACCCTCCCTCGGATGAGATGCAGACTCTGCGTGTGGGGGGTGTACAATGGGTATCTGATCGCCCAGCCTGTAATTCCAGTCTCTCCTGTTCCCCAACTCTGTGACGAGAGAGGTTTCAAGTTTCCCCAGACAGGCAAGTTTCTATGTGTACGTACCCATTCGAGAAAGTGCAAAACCTGACCTACGCTTGGGAAATAAGGCAGGGCAGGTGACTGAGGTGTCAGTGGGGGAGCACTTTGGGGCCAGCGACCATAATTCTGTTAGTTTTAAAATAGTGATGGAAAAGGATAGACCGGGTCTAGATTAGATTAGATTACTTACAGTGTGGAAACAGGCCCTTTGGCCCAACAAGTCCACACCGACCCGCCGAAGCGCAACCCACCCATACCCCTACATTTACCCCTTACCTAACACTACGGGCAATTTAGCATGGCCAATTCACCTGACCTGCACATCTTTGGACTGTGGGAAGAAACCGGAGCACCCGGAGGAAACCCACGCAGACACGGGGAGAACGTGCAAACTCCACACAGTCAGTCGCCTGAGGTGGGAATTGAACCCAGGTCTCAGGCGCTGTGAGGCAGCAGTGCTAACCACCGTGTCGCCCACTAAAAGTTGAAGTTCTAAAATTGGAGAAAGGCCGATTTTGACGGAATTAGGCAAGAACTTTCGAAAGCTGATTGGAGACAGATGTTCGCAGGTAAAGGGACGGCTGGAAAATGGGAAGCCTTCAGAAATGAGAATCCAGAGAAAGTATATTCCTGTCAGGGTGAAAAGGAAGGCTGGATGACTAGAGAAATTGAGGGTTTGGTTAAGTAAAAGAAGGAAGCATATGGCAGGTATAGACAGGATAGATCGAGTGAATCCGGAGAAGAGTATAAAGGCAGTAGAAGTATACTTAAGAGGGAAATCTGGAGGGCAAAAAGAGGACATGAGAGAGCTTTCGCAAATAGGGTTAAGGAGAATCCAAAGGGCTGTTATAAATACATTAAGGCAGTTCAAATACACACACTTTTAAAAGTGTGGGGGGGGAGGGAGAGAATTGTTTTACAAAATATAAAAGGGAAAGCGCATCTCTTTTGCTTTTCCTTTGATTATTTTCCATGGAAGGAGAAGCCCAGTCCGGGTCTGAACGAGACAAAAGGGCGGTTGGTCTGTGGGGCTGAGAAAATGGCTGCCATGGTCGGTGGGTGGAAGGAGAGAGGGGACTGACCGGCCCACAATGCACTGCACACCCAAGCCAGGCCACCAGTCGATAAGAGGCCCTAAACTTGGTCCACTTTGCCCAACTCTTACCACTCCCCCTCCCTTTCTCATGCTTTTTTTTTATGTTATTGAGTATTTCGTTTTACTTAAACATTATTTTGGACTTTTGTTCCCCCCCCTCTCTCCTCCAGCCACATGATGCTTCTTCACCCACGCAAAACAACTCACTGCCTCTGAACCGGACCCAAAATGTGAAGCGTTGATTTATCTTTGCAGATACTGCCAGACTTGCTGAGCGTTTTCAGCAGCTTTTGATTCTGTTTTACAAGGTTTGCAGTTTTTTAAACCCAGTTTCTCTCCATTTTGGATTATTTGGCCTTTTTGTATGCTTCTTCACCAACGCAAAGTAGCCCCTTTTCTCTCTCTTTTAGATCATTTGGCCCAACTTCCTTTTACTTCTTTTTTTTTTAATCTTATCTATCCCCGTTTCTGTCACCCCATCACCCAATCAATTTCTCTTTAAAGCTGAAAATGTGTTGCTGGAAAAGCACAGCAGGTCAGGCAGCATCCAAGGAGCAGGAGAATCAACGTTTCGGGCATGAGCCCTTTTAGATTAGATTAGATTAGACTTACAGTGTGGAAACAGGCCCTTCGGCCCAACAAGTCCACACCGACCCGCCGAAGCGCAACCCACCCATACCCCTACATTTACCCCTTACCTAACACTATGGGCAATTTAGCATGGCCAATTCACCTGACCCGCACATCTTTGTGACTGTGGGAGGAAGCCGGAGCACCCGGAGGAAACCCACGCAGACACGGGGAGAACGTGCAAACTCCACACAGTCAGTCGCCTGAGGTGGGAATTGAACCCAGGTCCCTGGCGCTGTGAGGCAGCAGTGCTAACCACTGTGCCACCGTGCCGCCCTTCTTCAGGAATCTCTAGCATCTACAGTCCTCACTTTCTCCTCAATTTCGTTTTAATCCTATTTCAAAGACTAGGGGGCATGTGAGAGGAAACTGATTTTAAAAAAAAAGGCAATTTTTTTTTACACTTCGTGTATGCAATGAACATTTTGAACAAATGATGGATGTGACCCCAAAATTGGAGGTGTAATGGACAGCGAAGAGGGTTACCTCAGATTACAACAGGATCTGGACCAGATGGGCCAATGGGCTGAGAAGTGGCAGATGGAGTTTAATTCAGATAAATGCGAGGTGCTGCATTTTGGGAAAGCAAATCTTAGCAGGACTTATCCACTTAATGGTAAGGTCCAAGGGAGTGTTGCTGAACAAAGAGACCTTGGAGTGCAGGTTCATAGCTCCTTGAAAGTGGATTCACAGGTGGATAGGATAGTGAAGGCATTTGGTATTCTTCCCTTTATTAGTCAGAGTATTGAGTACAGGAGTTGGGAGGTCATGTTGCAGCTGTATAGGACATTGGTTAGGCCACTGTTGGAATATCGTGTGCAATTCTGGTCTCCTTCCTATTGGAGAGAGGATGGTGTGTGTATGGAATGAGCTGCCAGAGGAAATGGTGGAGGCTGGTACAATGACAACATTTAAAAAGCATCTGAATGGGGATATTAATAGGGAGAGCGATATGGGCCAAGTGCTGGCAAATGGGACTAGATTGGGTTGGGATATCTGGTCTGCTTGGGCGAGTTGGAAGGAAGGGTCTGTTTCCGTGCTGGACCTGTCTATGACTCTAAGCTTCTGACTGTCATTGGAAAATGACGAGTCTCATCACATCTGGAGAGGAACAGGCCCTTTTAGATACCCGATGGCATTGAAGGAGCTGGTCAGTGGCTTAAATCAGAGCCACGTGGCACAGAAACCGACCCTTCGGTCCAACCAGTCCATGCCAACCACGTTCCCAAACTAAACTAGTCCCAGGTGCCTGCTTCTAACCCTGCTTCGAAACCTTTCCTATTCATGTACTTATCTTTGAAAGGTCAATGTACCCACATCCACCCCCTCTTCTGGAAGTACATTTCACACACGAACTAAATTCTGTGTAAAAATATTTGCCTCATGTCTTTTTTTAAGACTCTCTCCTCTCACCTTAAAAAGAGCCCCCTAATCTTGAAATCACCCCATCCTAGGGCAAACCCACCTCCCACCAACTCTGTCCAAACCCTTCCTGATTTTATAAACTTCTATTAGATCCTCATAGCCTCCCACGGTCCAGTGATAAAAAATAAGTCCCAGCCGTGGCTTATAAAGCAACCGGGCAACATTCTGGTAAATCTCTTCTGAACCCTCTCCAGTTCAGTAACATCCTTCCTATAACTGACCAGGACAGTGAGTGACAGAGACTAATAAAATGAGGAAAGAGTGAGAGACCACGAGGTGGAAGAGGGAGATGGGGGGGCGGGTGGTGAGAGAAGGAAGGGGGGGGAGGGGGTGGTGAGAGAAGGGGGGCGGGGGGTGGTGAGAGAAGGAGAGGGGGTTGAGGGGGGAGGAGAGGGGAGGGGTGATGAGAGAGGGAGGCAGTAAGAGTGAGGGGGGTGAGAGTGAGGAGTGGGGGTGAGAGAGGGAGGGAGAGGGGGAGGGGTGAGAGAGGAGAGGGAGGAGAGGGAAGGGAGGGGGAGAGAGAGGGGGTGGGAGTAGGGGGTGAGAGAGTGAGGGGGGAGAGGGAGGGGGAGAGAGAGGAGGGAGGGGGTGAGGTGGGGGGAGGGTGGGAGGAAGGTAAGGGGGATGAGAGAGGGAGGAGGGTAAGGGGGATGAGAGAGGGAGGAGGGAAGGGAATGAGAGAGGGAGGAGGGCAGGGGGTGAGAGAGGGAGAAGGGTGGGAGGAGGGTGAGGGGGGGATGAGAGTGGGAGGAGGGTGAGGGGGGGGATGAGAGGGAGGAGGGAAGGGAATGAGAGAGGGAGGAGGGTAAGGGGATGAGAGAGGGAGGAGGGCAGGGGGTGAGAGAGGGAGAAGGGTGGGAGGAGGGTGAGGGGGGGATGAGAGTGGGAGGAGGGTGGGGGGGGGGGATGAGAGAGGGAGGAGGGGAGGGGTGAGAGAGGGAGGAGGGGAGGGGTGAGAGAGGGAAAGAGAGAATGACAGGGTGAAGATGGAGAGATGAACGAGACCAAGACAGAGATACATCAGGGACTAAGAGAGGCCGAGGGGGTTGGTGGAGGGGGTGGGGGTGTGGGGGGGGGGGGGGGGGGGGGGAGAAGAGAGCATGTGAGGTAGAGAGGGAGGGAGGGTTATGTACACAAGGAGGGGATAGGAATAGAGCCCAATTCAGGAGGGCACACACTATCAGGTTACATAGGCACAGCCGTGCCCTTTCTGTAAACACACACCGATGACACAGTACAACAGGAGCGGCTTAACCCTCTAGATTTCCATCATTCTTTTGTGGGTTGGGTGTGTTGCTGACTGGCCTGGGGTTGTTGCTGACTGGCCTGGCACGGTCCACCTGTCTTGATTGGGACTGCACTCAGGGCTGTTTCAGTGCCACCCCATCACTGCGACGGTCTGGAGTCACAGCTGTAGGCCCAGGCTGGGTTAGAATGGCAGCTTGCCTTCCCTCCCGCAGTCACTGACCTCCATTGGAGTGGGGAAAGGGAGGACTGCAGATGCTGGAGATCAGAGCCGAAAACTGTGTTGCTGGAAAAGCACAGCAGCTCAGGCAGCATCCAAGGAGCAGGAGAATCCACGTTGCGGGCATAAACCCTTCATCAGGGATCCAAAAAGACCCCACCACCAAGGATATATTTCCCTTCCCTATCGGCGTTCCGAATCCAAACAGACCCCACCACCAGGGATATATTTCCCTCCCCACCCCTATCAGCATTCCAGAGAGACCACTCCCTCCGTGACTCCCTCGTCAGGTCCACACCCCCCACCAACCCAACCTCCACTCCCGGCACCTTCCCCTGCAACCGCAGGAAATGCAAAACTTGCACCCACACCTTCCCCCTCACCTCTCTCCAAGGCCCCAAGGGATCCTTCCATATCCGCCACAAATTCACCTGCACCTCCACACACATCATTTACTGCATCCACTGTGGCCTCCTCTATATTGGGGAGACAGGCCGCCTACTTGCAGAACGTTTCAGAGAACACCTCTGGGACACCCGGACCAACCAACCCAACCGCCCCGTGGCTGAACACTTCAACTCCCCCTCCCACTCCCCCAAGGACATGCAGGTCTTTGGACTCCTCCATCGCCAGACCATAGCGACAGGACGCCTGGAGGAAGAGCGCCTCATCTTCTGCCTAGGAACCCTCCAACCACAAGGGATGAACTCCGATTTCTCCAGCTTCCTCATTTCCCCTCCCCCCACCTTTTCTCAGTCCCAACCCTCGGACTCAGCACCGCCCTCTTGACCTGCAATCTTCTTCCCAACCTCTCCGCGCCCACCCCCTCTCCGGCCCATCACCCTCACCCCCTTCCACCTATCGTATTCCCAGTGCCCCTCCCCCAAGTTCCCTCCCACCACTACCTTTGATCTTAGCCTGCTTGGCACACCTTCCTCATTCCTGAAGAAGGGCTTGTGCCCGCAACGTCGATTCGCCTGCTCCTTGGATGTTGCCTGACCTGCTGCGCTTTTCCAGCAACACATTTTTCAGCTCCATTGGGAGTGTTCCTGTTTTAAAAACAGGAATCATAGACCATTCCAGTGCAGTACAGGCCCTCGATGCTGTGCTAACCTGTGAAACCAATCTGAAGCCCATCTAACCTACACTATTCCACTCTCATCCATATGCCTACCCAATCACCATTTAAATGCCCTTAAAGTTGGCAGGCCCCTACTACTCTGAGTAAAGAGACTACCTCTGACATCTGTCCTATCTCTGTCACCCCTCAGTTTAAAGCTATGTCCCCTTCTGCTAGCCATCACCATCCAGGAAAAAGGCTCTCCCTGCCCAACCTCTCTAACCCTCTGATTATCTTTCATGTCTCAATTAAGTCACTTCTCTCTGATGAAAACAGCCTCAAGTCCCTCAACCTTTCCTCAGAAGACCTTCCCTCCAGACCAGGCAACCTCCTGGTAAATCTCTTCGGAACCCTTTCCAAGGGTTCCACATCCTTCCTATAATGCAGTGACCAGAACCGTACACAATACTCCAAGTGCGGCCGCACCAGAGTTTTGTACAGCTGCAGCATGACCTCCTGGTTCCGGAACTCAATCCCTCTCCCAATAAAAGCTAACGCACCGTACGCCTTCTTAACAACCCTGTCAACCTGGGTGGCAACTTAGGGATCTATGTACCTGGCCACTGAGATCTCTCTACTCATCTACACGACCAAGAATCTTACCATTAGCCCAGGACTCCGCATTCCTTTCAAAGAGAATCATCTCGCACTTTTCCACATTAAACTCCATTTGCCACCTCTCAGCCCAGCTCAGCAGCTTATCTATGTCCCTCTATAAACTACAACATCCTTCATCCCAACCACTACTCTACCAATCTTAGTGTCATCCGCAAGTTTACTAACCCATCCTTCTACGCCCTCATCCAGGTCGTGTATACCAATGACAAACAGCAGTGGCCCCCAAAACTGATCCTTGCGGCACACCACCGGTAACTGAGCGCCGAGGATGACCATTTCCCATCAGCCACCACCCTCTGTCTTCTTTCAGCTAGCCAACTTCCAACCCAGTCCAAACCGCTACACGGCCCTCAAACCCCTGCCTCCGAGTTTTGTCCAGAATCGACAGCTTTGGTAACGGTCACCGTCCCTCGAGATTATTCATGGGTGCGGCTTGGAGTCGTGCTGCCTGCACCAACAGCGGGAGGAGGCCATTTGGCCGGTCGCTTTGACACGGGCTGTCCGGGCGCCAACTCACTCGGCGCCGTCGGGGAGGTGGGAAAGACTGTTTCGCCGGTCTCGGTAAGATTCCCACCGTCCCAGAGGGGCAACGCAACAGCCGGTCGGATCTCTGGCTTTTACGGACACACACTGGTTTCGGGATTAACACTGGGCCGCAAACTGCAGGCGTTAGCTAGGCCCAGTTGCAGGCTCTTGAGTAAATCCAGTCAGAGGGGGGGTGGACGCTGCTGGAGGGGCCAGCATTTATTACCCTGTCCCTCATTGCCCCAGGGGGCAGTTAAGCATCAACCGCATTGCTGTGGGTCTGGAGTTACGTGTAGTCCATTCTGGGTAAGGGATGATAGCTTCCTTCCCTAAAGGACTATTTCCCCACAATCGATTCACGGTCATTAGATTCTTAACTCTACATTTTTTTTTTATTGAATTCAAATCAAGTCACTGGTTGGTATGAGATTCAAAGCCAGAACATGACATTTGACAGCGAGAACATCTCTATGGTATGGGCTTAAAATTCCCGCCCACCCTCACCCAACCCCTCTGGCAGCTCAGTGCCCCCTTGGCCCCCACCTGTATAGTGCTTTCTGGACGGGAGAGTGGGTCTCAGACAGACACACAACCCTGACCAGAGAGCAGCGGGTGGTGCGTAATCACGACAGGCCGCAAGAGCTCAACCCAAAGTGAATGGTGTTGACTTCATTGCACGGTGAAGGACTTCTGGAACTTCAGGGGAGCGCGCAGAAGCTGCGGAACATGATGATGTTGAGCACGGTGCAGCGCGTGTTCAGAGAGACAGAACGCTACTCGGTTGCCAACAGAAGCAAGAAGACGGTCAGCAAATTGTCTATGCGCTATCGACGTGTATCCGATGTCCACTGCGGCTGCTGGCTCTGCAATCTCTCACGTCCCGTGACACACACACACACACACACACACAAAGTGCTCAGAGTCATGGACAGACACACACACACAGTCACAAATGGACAGACACACACACACACACACACACACACACACACAGCACCAGTCCAACAGTGGTCTCTTTCTGCTTCTCCCATGATGCTCCTCTTCCAAGCCACCTCCTGCTGTCTGTGCAGCTCAGCGGCTGGAGAAAAATCCCTTCAGTAATTTATCCAGGAAGGACAGGGAGTCACCGAATTGCCGCAGCTCGCTCGAGGTGCCCTGTCCTGCTCGCTGCTCCCAGTGCTCTGTGAACCTCTGCCGGTCACCTGTGTGAGGGAAACACACACAGACAGGAAACAGTTAATGGCAGCCAGCGCAAAGCAGAGGGCTGCAGCTGATAGGCAAGGGGGAGGTCATCCCCACATCTTCTGCCAGCCATGCGGAGAGGCACAGCCATACCTCAAACACGGGCACAATGCCACACACAAGCACACAGCCGAGCACATACTGATGCAGACACGATAAACCCACAGAGTATAGAAACGCACAGACACAGATGTGGAGTATACAAGAAAACAAACATCTAGCAGCGTACACCCCCACTGCGGGCACACACCCACCATAGGCACACAGACACCGCCCAGCGCACGCCCAGCCACCAGAGCCAGGCAGACAGGTGCCAGCGTGCACACCCACACCCGGCCACCACGGGTACATAGATACACCCTGGCGTGTACGTGCACACCCACCACGGGTACACAGACAGACGCCAGAGTGTGCCCACCCACCACAGGCACACCCCAGCGTGTACCCACCCACCACAGGCACACCCCAGCGTGTACCCACCCACCACAGGCACACCCCAGCGTGTACCCACCCACCACAGGCACACCCCAGCGTGTACCCACCCACCACAGACACACCCCAGCGTGTACCCACCCACCACAGACACACCCCAGCGTGTACCCACCCACCACGGGTACACAGACACACCCCAGCGTGTACCCACCCACCACGGGTACACAGACACACCCCAGAGTGTACACACATACTCATCATGGGCACACAGACACACCCCAGCATACGGGTCCAAGGGCAGACTGACACAGGAGTTCACAACACAAACACGTACAGACGGGAGGATATAGCACAAACTATAGTTGTGGGTGTGTCTGCCGAGCTGGGAAGTTGACTTACAGACATTTTGTCCCGTCTCGGTGATACCTTCAGTGCTTGGAGCCTCCAGTGAAGCGCTGCTGGGCTGCGGTATCTGGAATTTTTGGTTCCCTTCCTGCTTCTCAGGGGGGTCGGTATATCGGGTCTAGACCGATCAGAAGTGAGCCACAACAGTTGACCAGGGCATCACTGTGGGACAGAACAGAACCCCACACACAAAGACAGCGATACTACAAGATTTGAGGATGCCAATGTTGAACTGGGGTGTCCAAAAAGTTAAAAATCACACAACCACCTGAAGAAGGGGCGTCGCTCCGAAAGCTAGTGCTTCCAATCAAACCTGTTGGACTATAACCTGGTGTTGTGTGGTTTTTAACGACAAGATGAAGTGACCACGCTAACCAACAGCACAGACTCCTGGGTCAGTCAGCTCTCCAACAGACAGCTTACAGGCCCAGTAAAGTTGGACTAGCCAAAGGGACTCAACTATAACCAGAGACACACAAAATCAACAGGAATCCTCTGCTCAGAACTAACAAGCTAACCAGAGAGACAGTCAGACAAACCACTGCACCCTTACTAACAAAGAAAAAGGCAAACAAACAACTTTAATAATAATAATTTTTTAAAAAGCCCTAAAATGGACAATAATGTAATGGTGGGGAGACAGTGACGTCTGCAGATGCTGGAGATCGGAGCTGAAAATGTGTTGCTGGAAAAGCGCAGCAGGTCAGGCAGCATCCAAGGAGCAGGAGATTCGACATTTCGGGCATGAGCCCTTCTTCAGGAATGAGGAGAGGGTGCCAGGCAGGCTAAGATAAAAGGTAGGGAGGAGGGACTTGGGGGAGGGGCGTTGGAGATGTGATAGGTGGAAGGAGGTCAAGGTGAGGGTGATAGGCCGGAGTGGGGTGGGGGCGGAGAGGTCAGGAAGAAGATTGCAGGTTAGGAAGGTGGTGCTGAGTTCGAGGAATTTGACTGAGACAAGGTGGGGGGAGGGGAAATGAGGAAACTGGAGAACTCTGAGTTCATCCCTTGTGGTTGGAGGGTTCCCAGGCGGAAGATGAGGCGCTCTTCCTCCAACCGTCGTGTTGTTATGTTCTGGCGATGGAGGAGTCCCAGGACCTGCATGTCCTCGGTGGAGTGGGAGGGAGAGTTCAAGTGTTGAGCCACGGGGTGGTTGGTCCGGAGGTGTTCTCTGAAACGTTCCGCAAGTTGGCGTAATAACGTAATGGCCCATAGTTTTAGGGTCATTAGTCAGAGGGAAAATGGGTCTGGGTGGGTTACTCTTTGGAGGGTCGGTGTGGACTGGTTGGGCCGAAGGGCCTGTTTCCACACTGTAGGGAATCCAATCTAATCATTAATACCAGTGGATAAAGGCATAACGACAGTATTCAGGAGACCTCTGGCAGAGAGAGAGCCACCCCACAGCTAACCGATAGAAGAACCAACACCACCAGGAGTGAGAGACAAACACCGATACCAGAGGACACCCCATGATTTGACAGATTACCCAAGGTACACCACTTTGACCCATCGTGGCACGTCCAGGGACTCCATCACATAAACAGGCAGAAGGACTTCCAACTACAACTCCAACAGCTCATCAGTGGAGCCAAATACTCCATCCAATCATCACAGGAATTCCCTGGACAACAGAAAGAAGGTAAAACGTATACATGGACAAAGCAACGGTCGCATTCGATGGAACAGAAAAGGTTTACCTCGACTCTAGACAAACAGATAATAGCAGACAAAACGGAGCAAAGAACATGTCAGGGAACCGATCAGCAAGGAGTACGTACTCAAAACTGTACGGGACGACACACCCACATATTCAACAACCACACCGATCAACAGACAGCTACGGGCTCACCCATCTCTGGGCTCATAGCTGAAGCAGTAACACAACTAAAACAAACAAACAGTCCTCCCACTAATCCAAGCCAAACGCTGGATCAGAGACGTGGTTACCACTTTTGTCATAACTAAGGGAACAGAGACGGAGAACACACACTAGATTATCAACAGCATGCTCACAGGGATCAGATTTACAAGGGGGGGGGGGGGGGGGGGACCAGCAGCCAATCCCTGGGTGTGATGGTCAAAAGGAACACAAAGGCGTATGCACAATCATGTGGACAGGAAAGCCAGACACGAGAAGCTGCAATAGGACCCTGTCTCAAAGGGCTACAACACGTTGCAGCATTCCCTGCAAAGGAGAAGAACATCACCTCTAACAGGCTTCGCCAAGACTGGATATCCCGCAGATAGACAATACAACAAGGACAAGCCGTGACCCAACACTCGCTACGCTGCCTGAAATAAAGAACGTCTTGGAACTCAGACTCGTGATAACCCCTAAACCCTCAGCCACGTTCAGGCAACAACTCACCAGAACAAAAGACCCTATACCCATCATGTGCAAAACAAACAAAACATTTTGCTCCTTATATCATCTCTCACTATCACCCAAGTTGTAACTTTGTACGCACAGTTTACAAGATTTTACACAAAAACTGCACGAGACACTAGACACCTCGCAATCCGCATCCACGAACACCAACTCGCCACTAAATCGCTATGACCAACACACGCGTATATATACACACACACACACACACGACAAAGACCACAAATTCGACTAGGACAACACAATGATCATAGGACAAGCTAAACAGAGGACAGCCAGAGAATTTCTACAAACATGGCACGCACCCACAGACTCCGTCAATAAACACACTGCGACCCAGACCCGATATACCGACCCCGACAACGAACAACTGGAAGCAGCAGGAAGGGAACCAAATAAATTGCAGACGACAGTCCGGCCACGTTTCACGGGAGGCTCCGAACCACTGAAGGTTTCACCGAGACCGGGAACAAATCAACTTCCCAGCTCGGCAAATACACCCACACCACGGCAACCAGAACCCGAGCTACAAGTCTTTACACAAACTCAGAACTCGCCACAGGCACACACACACACATCCTCACATGTGTGCATTTATAGAAACAAGGACGCGCACAGCCACACACAAGCACACAGCTACATATATGCACACATACACATACAACCATGCACATCAAAATGCATTAACAGCTACACACACACACACATAGAGAGCTACAGGAGTATAAGTCAGGCAGACACACACGACACAGCTAAATATACACACCCCATGCGTGCTCAGCCCCTGGTGTACAATGCAGAATAAGCACATAGTCCCCTGCCCCATACAGACTCAGTGCTGTCGATTAACGGCCCTGGATACCTCTGGAACCAGACAGCTCCACAGTCCCACCACCCCCCCCCTCCCCAACGCCCACCCTGAGCACTCACTGTCATCCATGTTGACCATCTCTTCAGTCCATTCCTCCTTGCCCTGAGCGTCGCGCCGGGTCACTGTGGTGTACGACTGCTTGCCTTGTGCCCGCGTCACCGTGGTCTCCTCGTTGCCTTGGGCGTCCCGGGTCACTCGGCGCTCCTCCACGCTCTGAAGGGGGGGGGGGGGGACACGTTTTAAAGCAACGCATGGTGACAGCAAACCGCGCGCCCGCTCACGCCTCCTCCTGATCGATCCCTCGAAAGCCCCACCTCCCTGTTCTGAATAGGGGGTGGGGGAGTCAACATTTGAACAGGCAACGCCAAGCTGTTCTGGCAGGTAGCCATTTGGCTGCGAGGGGCATCACAAAGTGGCCAACCATACCCCTCCCTCACACTCATGTTTCTTGGGAAGGATCGAAACACGTAAGACAGATTTCCCAGGATGTTTCTGGATATGGAGGGTTTGAGTTATAGAGGGAGGCTGGGACTCCTCTCACTGGAGGTTAGGAGGTTCAGCGGTGACATTATAGAAGTTTATAATGTAACTCGAACCACAGGTAAGAGTTGATGGGAGGGGACTTGTCCCCAGGATAGAGGAGGATTTCAAGCCAAGGGGATACATTTTTAAGATGAGAGGGGAGAGATTTAAAAAAAAAGACCTCAGGAGGTAATTTTTTTTTAAAAACAGAAGGTGGTTCATGTATGGAATGAACTTCCTGAGGAAGTGGTGGACGTGGGTGCAGTTTCAATGTTTAAGGATAAGGATATGAACAGGAAATGTTTGTAGGGATATGGGCCAGGAGCGGGCAGGTGGGACCAGTTTAGTTTGGGATTACGGACCAGCACGGACTGGTTGGGCCAAAGGGCCTGTTGTTAAAATATAGCCAAAGGAGGAAGAACTTAACTCTATTGGAACACTTAATAGATACAGCACCGATTACTAATTAACTGTTCCAATCCAGCAACAGCCGCTTAAATACACCATGTGGCAAAATTGATTGTCTCTCGCACATAATCCAGCAGCTCAGGAAGGGATTGATTTTGGCTGTAGTCGAGAGAGGGACAAGCTTCCACTTCTTCAAAACCCCAACAGCAACTGCCAAAATTAAAATTAAAAATGCTGCTTCTGTCAGAGCTTGACTACACCCGCTCAGGCTGCTTATATTGTTCCAACATTAAAAACCCCCAAGGGTTCACAAGTTATCTTCATCATAGACTGCTTGGTGCCTACCCCACCCCCGTCTCTGTCTAAAACAAACCGGGACAAAACACACCTCCTAAAACCAGATGTAAGAGCTGTAGGCTCCATCTGCTGTCATGCACGGCCTGCCTAAAGTGACAGGCAGTTCCACAGGGCCCTTCCTGGAGTGTGGGTGCAGGTGCGGGCGTGTTACGAGTTCTGTAGAGTTGCGGAATAACAAGACCACTCACCCCGTCAGGGAGGACAACCTTTGACACGGACACACTCTTGAAGTAGGATCCGGTCCTTGGCTCCGAGGGCTTCAGGATCTTATCCAGGCCTTCGGAGTTCACCCTGGAGTCCAGGTCTGCCGAGGAAAGACAGGCTGGGAGTTAGGGACACTCCGCAGCAGCGAGGTGCGGGCAGAAAGAGCAGAAACACAACCAGATCGCAGCTTCCGACAGCATGGCAGCAGGTCAGAGAGCAAGACTCACTGTTTCATTCCTAATCTCGGGGTTGAACCAGGCTACTTATATTTAACCCTGCGCACTGCGGGATAAATACTGGCCACAGGACAGCAGGACCAGGACCTCAGTAACTGTTCCTCAAATGGGGGCTGCAGTGTCTTCAATGTTTATCCTATTAGGCATCACCCTTCCCGACAGCGCCCGCTCCCTCGGCACTGACTCCCCTCCCATCTGCATCTATTCCCTCAACACTGTCCCCCGAAAATTGGGAGATTTATGGTTTAGAGGGGCACTGGAACAAGGGAATTTGTCATTAAGTGGTGTAGAGGCTAGAGATGATGATAGAGATACAGACAGGGTGTAGGGGCTGGAGGTGGTGACGGACACACAGACAGGGTGTAGGGGCTGGAGATGAGGACAGAGATACAGACAGGGTGTAGGGGGTGACGGAGATACAGACAGGGTGTAGGGGGGTGACGGAGATACAGACAGGGTGTAGGGGGTGACGGAGATACAGACAGGGTGTAGGGGGTGACGGAGATACAGACAGGGTGTAGGGGGTGACGGAGATACAGACAGGGTGTAGGGGCTGGAGGTGGTGATGGAGATACAGACAGGATGCAGGGCCTGGAGGGGGTCACGGAGATACAGGCACAGTATAGGAGGCAGGAGGTGGTGACGGAGATACAGACAGGGTGTAGGGGGAGGAGGTGGTGACGGAGATACAGACAGGGTGTAGGGTGTAGGAGGTGGGGACGGAGATACAGACAGGGTGTAGGGGCTGGAGGTGCTGACGGAGATACAGACAGGGTGTAGGGGGCAGGAGATGGGGACGGAGATATAGACAGGGTGTAGGGGCTGACGGAGATACAGACAGGGTGTAGGGGGCAGGAGATGGGGACGGAGATACAGACAGGGTGTAGGGGGCAGGAGATGGGGACGGAGATACAGACAGGGTGTAGGGGGCAGGAGATGGGGACGGAGATACAGACAGGGTGTAGGGGGCAGGAGATGGTGACGGGGATACAGACAGGGTGTAGGGGGCAGGAGATGGTGACGGGGATACAGACAGGGTGTAGGGGGCAGGAGATGGTGACGGGGATACAGACAGGGTGTAGGGGCTGGAGGTGGTGACGGAGATACAGACAGGGTGTAGGGGGCAGGAGATGGTGACGGGGATACAGACAGGGTGTAGGGGCTGGAGGTGGTGACGGAGATACAGACAGGGTGTAGGGGCTGGAGGTGGTGACGGAGATACAGACAGGATGTAGGGGCTGGAGGTGGTGACGGAGATACAGACAGGGTGTGGGGCTGGAGGGGGTGACAGGGATACAGACAGGGGTAGGGGCTGGAGGTGGTGACGGAGATACAGACAGGGTGTGGGGCTGGAGGGGGTGACAGGGATACAGACAGGGGTAGGGGCTGGAGGGGGTGACAGGGATACAGACAGGGGTAGGGGCTGGAGGGGGTGACGGAGATACAGACAGGGGTAGGGGCTGGAGGGGGTGACGGAGATACAGACAGGGTGTAGGGGCTGGAGGTGGTGACGGAGATACAGACAGGGTGTGGGGGCTGGAGGTGGTGACGGAGATACAGACAGGGTGTGGGGGCTGGAGGTGGTGACGGAGATACAGACAGGGTGTGGGGGCTGGAGGTGGTGACGGAGATACAGACAGGGTGTGGGGCTGGAGGGGGTGACAGGGATACAGACAGGGTGTGGGGGCTGGAGGTGGTGACGGAGATACAGACAGGGTGTAGGGGCTGGAGGTGGTGACGGAGATACAGACAGGGTGTAGGGGCTGGCGGTGGTGACGGAGATACAGACAGGGTGTAGGGGCTGGAGGGGGTGACAGGGATACAGACAGGGTGTAGGGGCTGGAGCTGGTGACGGTGATACAGACAGGGTGTAGGGGCTGGAGCTGGTGACGGAGATACAGACAGGGTGTAGGGGCTGGAGGGGGTGACGGAGATACAGACAGGGTGTAGGGGCTGGAGCTGGTGACGGTGATACAGACAGGGTGTAGGGGCTGGAGGGGGTGACGGAGATACAGACAGGGTGTAGGGGCTGGAGGGGGTGACGGAAATACAGACAGGGTGTAGGGGCTGGAGGGGGTGACGGAGATACAGACAGGGTGTAGGGGCTGGAGCTGGTGACGGAGATACAGACAGGGTGTAGGGGCTGGAGGGGGTGACGGAGATACAGACAGGGTGTAGGGGCTGGAGGTGGTGACACGGACAAGGTGGGAGTCATTGGTACTACAGACAACAGGAATAGGGAGGTCAATTTGGAAACAAAGTCGAAAATGTTAAAAAACAAACAACATGCGCTCAACCAGCAAACAGTTCAGTGAAAGCAGTGTGTGGGAGGATGCAGAGGGCTGCGCTTCAGATGAGCCCATCCACGGCCAACACATGGACACATCTAGCCCCCATTTTGCCAGACCCTGGCCGCTCTGCCCTGCACGCCCACCGCCACTCACCATTGTCCTCTTTCGCCGACTCCTCTCGTCTTGACGACTCCCACATCTCCTCAAACTGCAAAAGAAAGTGAGCGTGGTGAGCGGAGTCTCTCCCTCCCTCCCTCTGAAAAACAGCCAGGAAACCTCCCCACGTAACCCCTGACCTTTAGATTAGATTAGATTAGATTAGATTAGATTACTTACAGTGTGGAAACAGGCCCTTCGGCCCAACAAGTCCACACCGACCCGCCGAAGCGCAACCCACCCATACCCCTACATATTACCCTTTACCTAACACTACGGACAATTTAGCATGGCCAATTCACCTGACCCGCACATCTTTGGACTGTGGGAGGAAACCGGAGCACCCGGAGGAAACCCACGCAGACACGGGGAGAACGTGCAAACTCCACACAGTCAGTCGCCTGAGTCGGGAATTGAACCCGGGTCTCAGGCGCTGTGAGGCAGCAGTGCTAACCACTGTGCCACCGTGCCGCCCACATGGCTCTTCAACATGGCTCACCCGGTCTGTCCATCGCGTTCCTAACGCCAGCAGCTGGGCCTAACCAAAGGGTACCTACAGAGACACCATCTCCTCAGGGTCGCACACGCACTGACATTCTTGTAGACAAGGCCTCAGTACGCAGAGCTGGTCAGTCAAATATTCACCATATAACATGTCTTGTCCCAACTGTACAGTGCTTGGCAGACTAAACTTAATAGTCATAGAGTTGTGCAGCACGGAAGCAGACCCTTCAGCCCATCTCGTCTATGCTGACCAGATATCCTAACCTAATCTAGTCCCACTTGCCAGCACTTGGCCCATCTCCCTCCAAACCCTTCCTATTCATGTCCCCACCCAGATGCCTTTTAAATGCTGTCATTGTACCAGCCCCCACCACCTCACTCACAAGCAACCACCCTCTGCCTGAAAACGCTGCCCCTCAGGTCCCTTTTATATCATTCCCCTCTCACCCTAAACCTATGTCCCTCTAGTTGTGGAGTCGCCCACACCAGGGAAAAAGATTTGTCAAGTTCACCCTATCCCATGCCCCTCATGGTTTTATAAACGACTAGAAGGTCACCCCTCAGCCTCCGACGCTCCAGGGAAAACAGCCCCAGCCTGAAAATAGTCATCCAGCACAGAAACAGGCCCTTCGGCCCAACCAGTCCGTGCTGATCATAATCCCAAATTAACCAGTCCCACCTCCCTGCTCCTGGCCCATCTCCCTCCCAACTCTTTCCTACTCATGTATTTATCCAAATGTCTTTTAAACTTTGTAACTCTACCCACACCCACCACTTCCTCAGAAAGTTCATTCCACGCACAAACCACCCTCTGTGTGAAAAAAAGGGAAATCCAACAGGAACTTTCACAAGGGGAATGGGACAAAGAGCCAAAAAGGGAACGCCCTGTTCAGCCTCTCCCTATAGCTCAGACCCTCCCTATAGCTCAGACCCTCCCTATAGCTCAGACCCTCCCTATAGCTCAGACCCTCCCTATAGCTCAGACCCTCCCTATAGCTCAGACCCTCCAACTCCAGCAACATCCTTGTAAATGTTTTCTTGAAAGCTCAAAGGGTTCAAATGGCCATCTTATAGGAGGCAGAGCAGAATTGCACACAATATCCCAAACGTGGCCTAACCAACGTGCTGTACAGTGGCCTGTTTTACTCCCCTTTCAGAGAAGGTTGAGAGGTGACTTCATTGAGACAGAAGATAATCAGAGGGTTAGAGAGGGTGGACAGGGGAGAACCTTTTTCCTTGGATGGTGATGGCTAACACGACAGGACATAGCTTTCAATTGAGGGGTGATAGATAGAGGAAAGATGTTAGAGGTAGGTTATTTATTCAGAGAGCAGTCAGGGTGTGGAAGGCACTGACTGCAACTGTAGTAGACTCGCCAACTTTAAGGGCATTTAAATGGTCATTGGATAGATGTATGGACGAGAATGGAAAGTGCAGGTTAGATGGGCTTCAGACTGGTTCCACAGGTCAGCATCACGTTGTGGGCCGAAGGGCCTGGACTGCGCTGGAATGGTCTAGAGGACACGGCCATTGGAGGCAGTTCAGAGAAATTGTGATCACAATTTGGGCATGGGCGTGGATGTCATAGGCTGGGGTCAGGATTTTTCTACTGCTCCTAGCGGCCCTCACAAGAGGAGGATAGGCCATGTTAAACTGTCCCATAGTGCCCAGGGGTGTGCAGGTTAGGGTGGATTGGCCATGTTAAACTGTCCCATAGTGCCCAGGGGTGTGCAGGTTAGGGTGGATTGGCCATGCTAAATTGTCCCGTAGTGCCCAGGGATGTGCAGGTTGGGGTGGATTAGCCATGCTAAATTGTCCTGTCGTGCCCAGGGATGTGCAGGTTAGGGTGGATTGGCCATGCTAAATTGTCCCGTAGTGCCCAGGGATGTGCAGGTTAGGGTGGATTGGCCATGCTAAATTGTCCTGTCGTGCCCAGGGATGTGCAGGTTAGGGTGGATTGGCCATGCTAAATTGTCCCGTAGTGCCCAGGTTAGGGTGGATTGGCCACGCTAAATTGTCCCATAGTGCCCAGGGATGTGCAGGTTAGGGTGGATTGGCCATGGGAAATTGTCCCATAGTGCTCCAGGGATTCAAACCAGCGAACGGAAACCCCTTGGTGAAGGTGTGTGTGTGTGTGTGTGTGTGTGTGTGTGTGTGTGTGTGTGTGTGTTAGAGATTTGGAAATCCGGCCGATGGGATTCTGACAACTGAGGCAGGAAAGTCGAAGAGTCGGGAACCAAAACGTAAGTCAACGGAGTAAGTTACAGGCTGATCAGGTGGGGCCGAATGGCCTTTCCTGAGCCTGGGGCTGAGGGGGGCGGGAGTGGGCCTTACCACACTGGGTGGATTCCACGGTCTTCTGTAAGGGCTCAGGAGTCCGCCACTCGGCCCCTTGGGGGTGGGTCTATCCCGCCGGTCAGCGTCAGGCTGCTCCCCACTTCCTGCGGCGTGATCCCTGTCCGGCTCCTTCAACATCAAATCCCGGGGGTTCCGCCTGCTCCCTTCCTGCTGGCCTCCTCCGTACGGATGGGGCTCCAGCACCGGGAAATCTGCGTTCGGAAACAGGGGGGGGGGGGGGAGGAAGAGACATCAACGTTACTGCCTTCAGAAACGCCGCACGCTCCATTTTCACTCCCCCTGGTAACGGAGGGAATGACTGAGCGTCACGTAACTGGACTCTGAGCAAACGTATGATCCCAAAGACGGACACGGCTCACCAAATTGTCCGTTGGGCACCTCCCAGCTGCCAATGCCTTTGAAAAGTTCGTCCATCTCACGCAAAAGTCCGGAAAACCCACCATCGAAATGCCGGCCGCCAGGCCCAAAGCCAAAGATATCGCGCTGACGAGCTCCGAAAAACCCATCATCTTCCTCCTCATCCTCATCATCCAGTGTCATTCCCTGGAAAAACCTCTCCCTGTGAGGAAACGCAGAATCCATCAGGACATCTCAGCCGACTTGGTGTTGGCACAAGTCTCTCTGGGACTGGGTCATATTCGATCGTTACTGGAGATGGTAGCAGTCCCACAGTGGGTAAACAGACCCTTCAGCCCAACTCGCCCATGCTGACCAGACATCCCAAATTAATCCAGTCCCATTTGCCACCACTTGACCCATATCCCTCTAAACCCTTAATATAGAATATTGCAGCACAGTAGAGGCCCTTCGGCCCTCGATGTTGCGCCGACCTATCATACCAATCTGAAGCTCATCTAACCTACACTATCCCATGTACGTCCATATGCCTGTCCAATGACGACTTAAATGTACTTCAAGTTGGTGAATCTACTACAGTTGCAGGCAAAACATTCCATCCCCTTACTACTCTCTGAGTAAAGAAACTCCCTCTGACATCTGTCCTATATCTATCACCCCTCACTTTAAAGCTATACCCTCGCGTGCTCACCATCACCATACTTGGAAAAAGGCTCTCCCTGTCCACCCTAACTCTCTGATTATCTAATGTCTCTATTAAGTCACCTCTCAACCTTCTTCTCTCTAACAAAAACAGCCTCAGGTCCCTCAGCCTTTCCTCGTAAGACCTCCCCTCCAGACCAGGCAGCATCCTGGTAAATCTCCTCTGCACCCTTTCCAAAGCTTCCACATCCTTCTTATAATGTGGTGACCAGAACTGTACACAATACTCCCAAGTGTGGCCGTACCAGAGCTTTGTACAGCTGCAGCATAACCTCCTGGTTCCAGAACTCAATCCCTCTATTAATAAAGGCCAAAACACTGTATGCCTTCTTAACAACCCTGTCAATCTGGGTGGCAACTTTCAGGGTTCTGTGTACACCGTGATCTCTCTGCTCATCTACACTACCAAGAATCTTACCATTAGCCCAGTACTTTGTATTCCAGTTACTCTGACCAAAGTGTATCACCCCACACTTGTCCGCATTAAACTCCATTTGCCACCTCTCAGCCCAGCTTTGCAGCTTATCTATGTCTCTCTGTAACCTTCAACATCCTTCGTCACTACCCACAACTCCACCGACCTTAGTGTCGTCCGCAAATTTACTAACCCACCCTTCTACGCCCTCATCCAGGTCGTTTATAAAAATGACGAACAGCAGTGGACCCAACACCGACCCTTGCGGTACACCACTGGTAACTAGACTCCAGGATGAACATATCCCATCAACCACCACCCTCTGTCTTCTTTCAGCAAGCCAATTACTGATCCAAACTGCTATGTATCCCACAATCCCATTCCTTCGCATTTTGTCCAACAGCCTACTGTGGGGAACCTTATCGAAAGCCTTGCTGAAATCCATATACACCACATCAACCGGGTTACTCTCATCTACCTCTTTGGTCACCTTCTCAAAGAACTCAATAAAGGTTTGTGAGGTACGACCTACCCTTCACAAAACCGTGCTGACTATCCCTAATCAAATTATTCTTTTCTAGATGATTATAAATCCTCTCTCTCATAACCTTTTCCAACAACTGAAGTAAGGCTCACTGGTCTATAATTACCAGGGTTGTCTCTACTCCCCTTCTTGAACTGGGGAACCACATTTGCTATCCTCCAGTCTTCTGGCGCTATTCCTGTTCACGTCTCCACCCAGATGCCTTTTGTAAATGCTGTCATTGGACCAGCCTCCACCACTTCCTCCGGCTGCTCATTCCACACACGCACCACCCTCTGGGGGGGAAAAGTTGCCCCTTTTAAATCTTTCCCCTCTCACCTTAAACCTCTGCCCTCTAGTTTCGGGCTCCCCTGCCCTGGGGGAAAAGACCCTTGCCTCTGCACCCTTATTCATACCCCTCGTGATTTTACAAACCACTGCAAGGTCACCCCCTCAGCCTTTGAATTCCAGGGAAAAAGAAAAATCCAGTCTATTCAGCTGTGGAAACGGGACTAGGTTAATTTCAGATATCATGGAGGAGTTGGACCGAAGGGTCTGTTTCTGTGCTGCACAGTTCCATGACTCCACAGCAGGGAAATAGGCCCTTCGGCCCATCTTGCTTATGCCACCCAGTTTCAACAATTAGTCTAGTTCCATTTGCCTGCGTTTGGTCTATATCCCTCCAGATGCAGCCCATCTACGCACCTGTCCAAACATATCTTAAAATGGCAAAATTGTAGTCATCTTCACCGTTCCCTGTTCCAGACACTCACCACCCTCTGTGTGAAAAAAATCCCCCCTCCGGACCCTTTTATACGTCTCCCCTCTCACCTTAAACCTCGTGTTAGACTCCCGTATCCTGGAGACAAGCAGTTGGTGACCAACCTTATCTATGCCTCATGATTTTGTAGACCTCTATAAATGTCATCTCTCAGGCTTCTACGCTCCCAGCCAGCCTGACCTCACCTTCTAACTCAAACCTTCCAGTCCACATGGTATCCCAGCCAATCTTTTCTGCACTCTTTCTAGTTTAATAATATCCTTTGTATGAGCAGAACTCTAGCACACAGTACTCCAAATGTAACCTCACAAATGTCTTGTACAGCTGCAATACCATGTCCCAACTCCAACACTCAGTGTTCTAAACGATGAAAGCAATCACTGCCACTTCTTCACTGGCCTGTCTACCTGTATCTCCACTTTCAAGGAGCTATGAATCTTTACCCTAAGAATGCACTGTTACACTCCACCAGGGCCCTACCACCGACTCTGAAAGTTCTGCTTTGGTCAGCTTTACCAAAATGCAACAACTTGCATTTATCTGAATTAAACGCCACCTGTCATTCCTCAACCCACCGGCCCAGTTGATAAAGCTCTCGCTTTATCGATGTCATAGGGATGTACAGCACAGAACCAGCCCCTTCGGTCCAACCCGTCCATGCTGACCCAGATATCCCAACCCAATCTAGTCCCACCTGCCAGCACCCGGCCCATATCCCTCCAAACCCTTCCTATTCATGTCCCCATCCAGATGCCTCTTAAATGTTGTCATTGTACCAGCTTCCACCACTTCCTCTGGCAGCTCATTCCATACACGCAACACCCTCTGTGTGAAAATGTTGCCCCTTAGGTCTCTTTTATATCTTTCCTCTCTCACCCTAAACCTATGAGGAAAAAGTGAGGTCTGCAGATGCTGGAGATCAGAGCTGAAAATGTGTTGCTGGTTAAAGCACAGCAGGTCAGGCAGCATCCAAGGAACAGGAAATTTGACGTTTCGGGCATAAGCCCTTCATCACCCTAAACCTATGCTCCTCTAGTTCTGGACTCACCCCCCGAGGGAAAAGACCTTGTCTGTTTATCCTATCCGTGCCCCTAACGTTTTTATAAACCTCTATCTAAAAATGATCAAAGGAACTAAAAATGCATTAACTTCAAACAAATGTGACAACTATTAATGCCTATGGGAATCCCAGATAACTACCTTCATTATCTACAATGCTGTCAATCTCCAACATGAAGGGTATTTACAGTAAATTCGGGGGTATTTCAGAGTGCATTGCCCTGTTCTGGCTGGAAGGGGAGCAGTACAGAGGCTTTTAAGATGTATATCAGGGATATTTAGAGCACATTTGCACTATTTACCCACATTCTCACCCCACTACTGCCACCTCGCTCTGGCACACATTATACACATGCACATGAGATTTAAGGGTACACAGGATAGTCCTGATGAAGGGCTTATGCCCAAATCATCGACTCTCCTGCTCCTCGGATGCTGCCTGACCTGCTGCGCTTTTCCAGCACTTCATTTCGACTGATCTCCACCATCTGCAGGCCTCACTTTGACTCTGGGGCACATCGGGTACGCCTGGCTACCTCGGGGATATTTAAGGGTACACCGGGCTACCTCGGGGATATTTAAGGGTACACCTGTCAACCTCGGGGATATTTAAGGGCGCACCGGGCTACCTCGGGGATATTTAAGGGCGCACCGGGCTACCTCGGGGATATTTAAGGGCGCACCGGGCTACCTCGGGGATATTTAAGGGTACAGCTGGGTACTTTAGGGATATTTAAGGGTATATTTGGGTACTTTAGGGATATGTAAGGGTATATTTGGTTACTTTAGGGATATGTAAGGGTATATTTGGTAACCTTGGGGATATTTAAGGGTATATTTGGTTACTTTAGGGATATGTAAGGGTATATTTGGTAACCTTGGGGATATTTAAGGGTATAGTTGGGTACTTTAGGGATATGTAAGGGTATATTTGGTTACTTTAGGGATATTTAAGGGTATATTTGGGTACTTTAGGGATATTTAAGGGTATATTTGGGTACTTTAGGGATATTTAAGGGTATAGTTGGGTACTTTAGGGATATTTAAGGGTATAGTTGGGTACTTTAGGGATATTTAAGGGTATATTTGGGTACTTTAGGGATATTTAAGGGTATAGTTGGGTATTTTAGGGATATTTAAGGGTATATTTGGTTACTTTAGGGATATTTAAGGGTATATTTGGTTACTTTAGGGATATTTAAGGGTATAGTTGGGTATTTTAGGGATATTTAAGGGTATAGTTGGGTATTTTAGGGATATTTAAGGGTATAGTTGGGTATTTTAGGGATATTTAAGGGTATATTTGGTTACTTTAGGGATATTTAAGGGTATATTTGGTTACTTTAGGGATATTTAAGGGTATAGTTGGGTACTTTAGGGATATTTAAGGGTATATTTGGGTATTTTAGGGATATTTGAGGGGTTTCTCTCCCCGCCCCCCAGTGGGTGCGGGATTACACAGGGGGATCACGGACGTTATTAAAGATGATCTACCGGGTATTAGTTTGAGTATTTACGGTGTATTTGAAGCTGCCTGAACCATCTCTCACCCCCCGCCGCCGCCGCCGCCCCGCTCCGGGAAACCGAAGAAGCCTCGGAACAAACCGAACAAGCTCATGGCGGCGCCGCCGTCCCACCCGACCTCCTGCCGTCAAGTGGATCGCCCGCCCCGACCTCATGCCGTAAAACGGCACTGCGCGGCTGCCGTCAAGTGGAGTGCCCGCCCCTTGATAGAGCGCTGCGCCGCTGCTTTCGACCTCCTGCCGTAAGCTGGATCGAGCAGCGGCCCACCTGCGACCTCCCGCCGTAAAGTGGACACTCAACCTCTTGCCGTAAAGATAAACATCGCACGACACCAACATGTCTATGTGGTGTCAATAAGTCACAGTGCAGGGTTCCTGCAAGGAACTAGAGGGGCAGGATGCATAGGACACAGAATTTATAGCAATAACTGATGCAATGTTTTGCATAAACTTACATAGTTGTTAAATCTTTAATCACTTGGAATGGGTTTCACTTAATTAATATATAAGTCCCAGAACTTCTTTCAAGTCAGGTGGGACTATATTGGGTTTGGGATGGACCAAAGGTGCTATACGTCCCTCTGAGTCTAAGGCACATTCCTGAGATAACTTAAAGTTTTCTATTTTAAAATAAAATCTCAGCTCAGACAGTGCATTAAAAGGTGTGAGGTTAGAGTCTGTCTGTCTTCCAACCTTGGGCCAGACACGTTCTGTTTCCAAAATAGGAATTTATGAAATGTCACATGCACTGACTGCTACAGATTGTGTGCGCTTTTTGGTCAAAATAGAATGTATCCACAAATACAAATTCACCACAAAGACTTTTATGTGTGTGTGTGAGAGAGAGAGAGAGAGACAGAGTGTGTATGTGAGGGAGAGGGAGAGAGAATGTGTGTGTGAGGGAGGGGAGGGAGAGGGTGTGTGTGTGGGAGAGAGAGGGTGTGTGTGTGTGTGGGAGAGAGAGTGTGTGTGTGTGTGTGTGGGAGAGAGAGGGTGTGTGTGTGGGAGAGAGAGGGTGTGTGTGTGTGTGGGAGAGAGAGTGTGTGTGTGTGTGTGTGTGGGAGAGAGAGGGTGTGTGTGTGGGAGAGAGAGTGTGTGTGTGTGGGAGAGAGAGGGTGTGTGTGTGGGGGAGAGAGAGAGTGTGTGTGTGGGAGAGAGAGGGGGTGTGTGTGGGAGAGAGAGTGTGTGTGTGTGGGAGAGAGAGGGTGTGTGTGTGGGGGAGAGAGAGAGTGTGTGTGTGGGAGAGAGAGGGGGTGTGTGTGGGAGAGAGAGTGTGTGTGTGTGGGAGAGAGAGGGTGTGTGTGTGGGGGAGAGAGAGGGGGTGTGTGTGGGAGAGAGAGGGGGTGTGTGTGGGAGAGAGAGGGTGTGTGTGGGGGAGAGAGAGGGGGTGTGTGTGGGAGAGAGAGGGGGTGTGTGTGGGAGAGAGAGTGTGTGTGTGTGGGAGAGAGAGGGGGTGTGTGTGGGAGAGAGAGTGTGTGTGTGTGGGAGAGAGAGTGTGTGTGTGTGGGAGAGAGAGGGGGTGTGTGTGGGAGAGAGAGTGTGTGTGTGTGGGAGAGAGAGTGTGTGTGTGTGGGAGAGAGAGGGGGTGTGTGTGGGAGAGAGAGGGGGTGTGTGTGGGAGAGAGAGGGTGTGTGTGTGGGGGAGAGAGAGGGTGTGTGTGTGGGAGAGAGAGGGTGTGTGTGTGGGGGAGAGAGAGAGTGTGTGTGTGGGAGAGAGAGGGGGTGTGTGTGGGAGAGAGAGTGTGTGTGTGTGGGAGAGAGAGAGTGTGTGTGTGGGAGAGAGAGGGTGTGTGTGTGGGAGAGAGAGGGTGTGTGTGTGTGGGAGAGAGAGTGTGTGTGTGTGTGGGAGAGAGAGAGGGGGTGTGTGTGGGAGAGAGAGGGTGTGTGTGTGGGAGAGAGAGGGGGTGTGTGTGGGAGAGAGAGGGTGTGTGTGTGTGGGAGAGAGAGGGGGTGTGTGTGGGAGAGAGAGAGGGTGTGTGTGGGAGAGAGAGGGTGTGTGTGGGAGAGAGAGGGTGTGTGTGTGTGTGGGAGAGAGAGGGTGTGTGTGGGAGAGAGAGGGTGTGTGTGTGGGGGGGGGAGAGAGAGGGTGTGTGTGTGTGGGGGGGAGAGAGAGGGTGTGTGTGTGTGGGAGAGAGGGTGTGTGTGTGGGAGAGAGAGGGGGTGTGTGTGGGGGAGAGAGGGGGGTGTGTGTGGGAGAGAGAGGGTGTGTGTGGGAGAGAGAGGGGGTGTGTGTGGGGGAGAGAGGGGGTGTGTGTGGGAGAGAGAGGGTGTGTGTGTGGGAGAGAGAGGGTGTGTGTGGGAGAGAGAGGGTGTGTGTGGGAGAGAGAGGGGGTGTGTGTGGGAGAGAGAGGGTGTGTGTGGGAGAGAGAGGGTGTGTGTGTGGGAGAGAGAGGGTGTGTGTGTGGGAGAGAGAGGGTGTGTGTGTGGGAGAGAGAGGGTGTGTGTGTGTGTGGGAGAGAGAGGGGGTGTGTGTGGGGGAGAGAGGGGGTGTGTGTGGGAGAGAGGGGGGTGTGTGTGTGGGAGAGAGAGGGGGTGTGTGTGGGAGAGAGAGGGTGTGTGTGTGGGAGAGAGAGGGTGTGTGTGTGGGAGAGAGAGGGTGTGTGTGTGGGAGAGAGAGGGTGTGTGTGTGGGAGAGAGAGGGTGTGTGTGGGAGAGAGAGGGTGTGTGTGGGAGAGAGAGGGGGTGTGTGTGGGAGAGAGAGGGTGTGTGTGGGAGAGAGAGGGGGTGTGTGTGGGAGAGAGAGGGGGTGTGTGTGGGGGAGAGAGGGGGTGTGTGTGGGAGAGAGAGGGTGTGTGTGTGGGAGAGAGAGGGTGTGTGTGGGAGAGAGAGGGTGTGTGTGGGAGAGAGAGGGGGTGTGTGTGGGAGAGAGAGGGTGTGTGTGGGAGAGAGGGGGTGTGTGTGGGAGAGAGAGGGTGTGTGTGTGGGAGAGAGAGGGTGTGTGTGGGAGAGAGAGGGGGTGTGTGTGGGAGAGAGAGGGTGTGTGTGTGGGAGAGAGAGGGTGTGTGTGTGGGGGAGAGAGAGAGTGTGTGTGTGGGAGAGAGAGGGTGTGTGTGTGTGTGGGAGAGAGAGGGGGTGTGTGTGGGAGAGAGAGGGGGGTGTGTGTGGGAGAGAGAGGGGGTGTGTGTGGGAGAGAGAGGGTGTGTGTGTGGGAGAGAGAGGGTGTGTGTGGGAGAGAGGGTGTGTGTGTGGGAGAGAGAGGGTGTGTGTGTGGGAGAGAGAGGGTGTGTGTGTGGGAGAGAGAGGGGGTGTGTGTGGGAGAGAGAGGGGGGTGTGTGTGTGGGAGAGAGAGGGTGTGTGTGGGAGAGAGAGGGTGTGTGTGTGTGGGGGGGAGAGAGAGGGTGTGTGTGTGTGGGGGGGAGAGAGAGGGTGTGTGTGTGGGAGAGACAGATGGAGAGAGTGTGTGGGTGTACGTGTGGGAGAGAGAGAGTGGGTGTATATGTGTGGGGGGGAAGAGAGCAAGAGTGTGTGTGTGTGCGTGCACACGGAAGAGGGGGAGAGTGTTTGGTGTGTGTGTGTGTGTGTGAGAGTTGGAGTGGGGGCATGTACATGAGAGAGGATCTGTGTGAGTGTGTAAGAGTGTGTGTGTCTGTGAGAGAGTATATGGTGTTAGTGAGTTTTGAGAAGATTTGTAGTTCAGGTTGAGGTTCTGGATGTAGGTTTGCTCTCTGAGCTGGAAGGTTCAGTTTCAAAATTTGAAAACAAACCTTTCAGCTCAGCAAGCGAACCTCCATCCAGTGTACAGTGTAGTGGGGTCACCTGGAGTGTGACATGAACCCAAGGTCCTAGTTGAGGCCCTCCCCAACTTGGCTATCAGTTTCTGCTCAGCCACTCTGCGGTGTTGGGTATCCCGGAATCCACCTTGGAGGATAGTCACCAAGCAGTTGCCACAACAACAGATGAATGGACACTGCACAATAATTACCAAACAGGGATATTCCCTCCCAGCGGGGAGCACTTCCGCGGGATTTTCGAGGGGCGTTCACGCTCTCTTTCAGATAGACACACACAACCCCGCATTCACACACATGCGCGCACCCTCCCACAGGCATATACTCCGTCACGTTCGCGCGCACACACTGGAAGCGAAATTAGAAGCTGACCAGAAGACCTTGGAAAATGAACCAGGTGACCTTTGACAAGGTGCCATACAGGAAGCTACTGAGTAAGATAATGCCCCACGGTGTCAGAGGCAAGGTGTTAGTATAGAAGATTGGCTGTCTGGCAGAAAACAGAGTGTGGGGATAAAAGGGTCCTTCTCAGGATTAGCAGCTGGTGACAAATGGTGTTCCGCAGGACTCAGTGTTCGGACCACAACCTTTCACAATATTCACGATCCCGATGTAGGAACTGAGGGAATTCTGGCTAAGTTTGCAGACGATACAAAGATAGGGAGAGGGACAGGTAACGTTGAGGAGGCAGAGAGGCTGCCGAAGGATTTAAGACCATAAGACCGTGAGACATAGGAGTGGCAGTAAGGCCATTCGGCCCATCGAGTCCACTCCGCCGTTCAATCATGGCTGATGGGCATTTCAACTTCACTTACCCGCATTCTCCCCTTGTCCCTTAATTCCTCGAGACATCAAGAATCTATCAATCTCTGCCTTGAAGACATTTAGCGTCCCGGCCTCCACTGCACTCTGCGGCAATGAATTCCACAGGCCCACCACCCTCTGGCTGAAGAAATGTCTCCGCATTTCTGTTCTGAATTGACCCCCTCTAATTTTAAGGCTGTGTCCACGGGTCCTAGTCTCCTCGCCTAACGGAAACAATTTCCTAGCGTCCACCCTTTCCAAGCCATGTATTATCTTGTACGTCTCTATTAAGTCTCCCCTTAATCTTCTAAACTCCAATGAATACAATCCCAGGATTCTCAGCCGTTCCTCGTATGTTAGACCAACCATTCCAGGGATCATCCGTGTGAATCTCTGCCGGACACGTTCCAGTGCTAGTATGTCCTTCCTGAGGTGTGGGGACCAAAACTGGACGCAGTACTCCAAATGGGGCCTAACCAGAGCTTTATAAAGTCTCAGTAGCACATCGCTGCTTTTATATTCCAACCCTCTTGAGATTTGGACAGGCCGAGGAATGTGGGCAAAGGAATGGCAGACGGAATACAATGTGGGAAAGTGAGGCCATGCACTTTGGTCAGAAGAGTGGAAGCGTAGACTATTTTCTAAATGGGGAGACAATTCAGAAGTCTGAAACGCAAAGGAACTTGGGAGTTCTAGTCCAGGATTCTCTCAAGATAAACTTGCAGGTCTGTAGTGAGGAAGGCAGATCCAACGATGAAAAGCTTAACATGTGAGGAATGTTCGAAGACTATGGGTCTACACTCGATGGAGCTTAGAAGGATGAGGGGGGAGATCTAATAGAAACGGACAGAATACTGAACGGTCTGGTCAAAGTGAATGTTGGGAAGATGTTTCCATTGGTAGGAGGACTGAGGGCATAGCCAGAATAGATGTTGTGAAACTTGAAAGGGTTCAGAAAAGATTCACAAGGATGTTGGAGGGTTTGAGCTACAGGGAGAGGCTGAACAGGCTGGGGCTGTTTTCCCTGGAGCATCGGAGGCTGAGGGATGACCTTATAGAGGTTTATAAAATCATGAGGAGGGCATGGATAGAATAAATAGACAAAGTCTTTTCCCTGGGGTCGGGGAGTCCAGAACTAGAGGGGCATAGGTTTGGGTTGAGAGGAGAAAGATATAAAAGAGACCTAAGGGGCAACCTTTTCATACAGAGGGTGGTACGTGTGTGGAATGAGCTGCCAGAGGAAGTGGTGGGGGCTGGTTCAATTGCAACATTTAAGAAGCATTTGGATGGGTATATGAATAGGAAAGATTTGGAGGGATATGGGCCGGGTGCTGGCAGGTGGGACTAGATGGGGTTGGGATATCTGGTCAGCATGGACGGGTTGGGCCGAAGGCTCTGTTTCCATGCTGTACATCTCTATGACTCTATAATGGAGATAAGGAGCAACATCTTTAGCCAGAGAGTGGTGAATCTAGGAAATTCATTGCCACAGAAGGCTGGGGAGGCCTGGTCACTGAGGATATTGAAGACGGAGATAGATGGGCTCTTGAGTATCAAGGGGATGAAGGGTTTCAGGGAGAGACTGGGAGAATGGGGTTGAGAAATTTGTCGGCCATGGTTGAATAGTGGAGCGGACTCGATGGGCTGAATGGCCTAATGTCTGCTCCATGTCTTATGGTGTTATGAAAAAGGGAGGTGTAAAGAATTTTATTAACTCCAATCCCCCCCCCACCACCCAGCAAATTGTAAGCGCATGTCCACCACTCGGACATATTGGTTGTCAAAGACTCGGTTCAGAGTCTGACCAGTGAGGTGTAAGAGAGTCAGCAATGGTCCCTCAGAACTATGGTACCTATCACACGGTCCCAAGAGCCTCTCTCCACTCACACTGCCCGCAGCCCCGTGGGTGGGTGGCACGGATTGTACAACTGGGCATCCGACCTGCTGGGGGCAGCACCAGGTGCGGCCATCTGGTCCTGAGGTGGACTTTAAAACCCACTCCCCTCCTCCCCCCCACCTCGCTGCTTACATCCCACAGGTAGAGACCCCTGGATGTAGGTTTGCTCGCTGAGCTGGAAGGTTCGTTTCCAGACGTTTCGTCACCCTACGAGGTAACATCTTCAGTGGGCCTCAGGCGAAGCACGGCTGATAAGTCCTGCTTTCTATTTATATGTTTGGGTTTCTTTGGGTTGGTGATGTCATTTCCTGTGGTGAAGTCACTTCCTGCTCTTTTTCTCAGTGGATGGTAAATGGGATCCAAGTCAATGTGTCTGTTAATAGCGTTCCGGTTGGAATGCCATGTATCTAGGAATTCTCGTGCGTGTTTCTATTTGGCTTGTCCTAGGATGGACGTGTTGTCCCAGTCGAAGTGGTGAGAATTCCTAGAAGCGTGGCATTCCAACCGGAACGCAATCAACAAACACATCGAGTTAGACCCCACGGGCGGCACGGTGGTGCAGTGGTTAGCACTGCTGCCTCACAGCGCCAGAGATCCGGGTTCAATTCCCGCCTCAGGCGACTGTCTGTGTGGAGTTTGCACGTTCTCCCCATGTCTGCATGGGTTTCCTCCGGGTGCTCCGGTTTACTCCCACAGTCCAAAGATGTGCGGGTCAGGTGAATTGGCCATGCTAAATTGCCTGTAGTGTTAGGTAAGGGGTAAATGTAGGGGTATGGGTGGGTTGCGCTTCGGCGGGTCGGTGTGGATTTGTTGGGCCAAGGGCCTGTTTCCACACTGTAAGTAATCTAATCTACCACCCCCGAAAAAAGAACAGGAAGTGACATTACCACAGGAAATGACATCACCAACCCAAACATATAAATAGAAAGCAGGAATTGTGCACAGTGTTTCGCTCACTGAAGATGTTACCCAGGAGGGTGACGAAACGTCTGGAAATGAACCTTCCAGCTCAGCGAGCAAGCCTACATCCAGGACCTCAATCTGAGCTACAAATCTTCTCAAAACTCACTATCCTGCAAGATCCTCTCCCTCTTTCTGGAGGGTCCCAAGCTCAGATGGGTAAAGTGCGACGGTCAAAAACGAAGAGAGAGAGAGAGAGACAGATTTTTGTCTTTAGCCAGGAAGGGACGTAGGGAAAGTGGAAGATCAGCTCCAGAGTCAACATTTTCGATGGAACTCCGCGCTCTCCCATCTAAACCTCCCCCATCCCACCTGACCCCCAACCCTGGTTAGCCTTTCGGCTGTTCACAAATCAGTCCGACTCATTTCTCAGTGGGATTGTCTCGTTCCCCCCTCACTGGGAAGTCTGCAATGGGTGGCACAGTTGGTTAGCGCTGCTGCCTCCCAGCACCAGGTTCGATTCCCACCTCGGGGGGGGGGGCGACTGTCTGTGTGGAGTTCGCACATTCTCCCCGTGGGTCTGCGTGGTTTTCCTCCGGGTGCTCCGGTTTCCTCACACAATCCAAAAGATGTGCGGGTCAGGGTGAATTGGCCAGGCTAAATTGCCCATAGTGTTAGGTGCATTAGTCAGAGGGGTAATGGGTCTGGGTGGGTTACCCTTCGGAGGGTCGGTGTTGGGTCGAAGGGCCAGTTTCCACACTGTAGGGGATCTAATCTATAAAAAAGGGGCGGGGTAGCGGATAGACAATTTTCGCACTGAGATGCAACTTATTCACCCCAAGGCACACTTGGGAGGCTCTCCCTACTCTCAGGGTCAGCACAGACATTAAAAAAGTACAGGCCCTCCAAGCCTGCACCAATCCAGATCTTCTATCTAAACCTGTCGCCTATTTTCAAAGGATCTGTATCCCTCTGCTCCCTGTTCATTCATGTAGCTGTCTTGATACATCTTAAATGATGCTATCGTTCCCGCACCTAGCACCTGTTCCTGCTGGCAACACGTTCCAGGCAGCCACCACCCTATCCCTGCCCCCTCATGATTTTATAAACCTCTGTAAGGTCACCCCTCAGCCTCCGACGCTCCAGGGAAAACAGCCCCGGCCTGTTCAGCCTCTCCCTGTGGCTCAAACCCTCCAACGTCCTCGTCAAGCCTTTCCGAACCCTTTGAAGATTCATAGCTAGAAGAAAGGCCACGCATATCTCCCCTGAACATTTCCCCTCCCTCCTTGTAATCGAGTCCCCCACTCTGGGAAAACTTTTCCTGCATTCCACCCTGTCTACACCTCTCATAATTTTGTAGGGCTCCCCCTCAGTCTCCTTCTTTCCAATGAAAATAATCCTAATCTACTCAACCTCTCTTCATAGCTCTCACCCTGTGTACCAGGGAACATCCTGGTGAACCTCCTTTGCACCCTCTCCAAAGCATCCATATCCTGTTGGTAATGTGGTGACCAGAACTGTACGCAGTATTCCAAACGTGGCCGAACCAAAGTCTTCTCCAACTGTAACATGACCTGCCAACTCTTGCACTCAATACCCCGTCCGATGAAGGACAGAATACCCTGTGCCTTCTTGTCTGCCCTATTGACCTGCGTTGCCACCCTAAAGGTTGAATCAAAAATATGCTGAAGCTGTCTAGAGTGAGGCCTGGAGTACTGCATCCAGTTTCAACTCCCTTACTTGGGAAAGGAAATATTCGAGAGCGGAGCTGAGGAGATACGCTGGAATTCTTTTTAAGAGTGTGGAAACAGGCTATTCGGCCCAACAGGTCCAGACTGACCCTCCAAAGAGTAACCCACACAGACCCATTCCCCTAACCTATTACTCCACATTTACCCCCTAACTAATGCACCTATCCTACATATCCTGGGCACTACGGGACAATTTAGCATGACCAACCCACCCTAACCTGTACATCCCGGGGCACTATGGGACAATTTAACGTGGTCAACCCACCCTAACCTGCACATCCCTGGGCACTATGGGACAATTTAGCATGGCCAATCCACCCTAACCTGCACATCCCTGGGCACTATGGGACAATTTAGCATGGCCAATCCACCCTAACCTGCACATCCCTGGGCACTATGGGACAATTTAACGTGGTCAACCCACCCTAACCTGCACATCCCTGGGCACTACGGGACAATTTAGCATGGCCAATCCACCCTAACCTGCACATCCCTGGGCACTATGGGACAATTTAACGTGGTCAACCCACCCTAACCTGCACATCCCTGGGCACTATGGGACAATTTAACGTGGTCAACCCACCCTAACCTGCACATCCCTGGGCACTACGGGACAATTTAGCATGGCCAATCCACCTTAACCTGTACATCCCCGGGCACTATGGGACAATTTTTTTTTGGCAAATTAATTTTATTTACAAAAATGGAGCATCACAAAAATTAGCTTCTTCGAGCTGAAAGCAGTACAAGTCCTTCAACATGTTGAGATTTCCAATTCGCCATGTATTAGAATGCACTCTTGCTCCTTTTGTAAGTTAGTCCAACTTGACGAAGCCGATGTCTTTGGCGTACTGCCTGAAGCACTGGCGGCACATGTTGAGGCCGTATTTCCGGATCAGGCCGTGGCGGTTCGCACACACTCGGCATGAGCGGGAGCCCTGGCCGAATTTCCTGGGGTGGGACCAGTAAAGCTGTTGGTGACCCATGGTGGACACTGCTCAAGAGAAAGGGGGGAGGGGAAGCCACTATGGGACAATTTAGCATGGCCAATCCACCCTCATTTACACATCCCTGGGCACTATGGGACAATTTAGCACGGCCAATCCACCCTAACCTGCACATCCCTGGGCACTATGGGACAATTTAGCATGGCCAACCCACCCTAACCTGCACATCCCTGGGCACTATGGGACAATTTAGCATGGCCAACCCACCCTAACCTGCACATCCCTGGACACTATGGGACAATTTAGCATGGCCAATCCACCCTAACCTGCACATCCCTGGGCACTACGGGACAATTTAGCATGGCCAATCCACCCTAACCTGCACATCCCTGGGCACTACGGGACAATTTAGCATGGCCAATCCACCCTAACCTGCACATCCCTGGACACTATGGGACAATTTAGCATGGCCAATCCACCCTAACCTGTACATCCCTGGACACTATGGGACAATTTCCCATGGCCAATCCACCCTAACCTGCACATCCCTGGGCACTACGGGACAATTTAGCATGGCCAACCCACCCTAACCTGTACATCCCTGGACACTATGGGACAATTTAGCATGGCCAATCCACCCTCATTTACACATCCCTGGACACTACGGGACAATTTAGCATGGCCAATCCACCCTAACCTGCACATCCCTGGACACTATGGGACAATTTAGCACGGCCAATCCACCCTAACCTGCACATCCCTGGGCACTATGGGACAATTTAGCATGGCCAACCCACCCTAACCTGTACATCCCTGGACACTATGGGACAATTTAGCATGGCCAACCCACCCTAACCTACACATCCCTGGGCACTACGGAACAATTTAGCATGGCCAATCCACCCTAACCTACACGTCTTTGGATTGTGGGAGGTAACCGGAGCACCTGGAGGAAACCCACGCAGACACGGAGAGAACGTACAAACTCTAGATTGAGTCCGAAGTTGGGAGGTTTGCCTAATGACTTGATTGGGACTATACTTGTTGACATTCAGAAGAATGAGGAGGGGATGTCATAGAAACATCTGAAATGATGAAGGGATGAGATAAGATCGAAGCAGGGAGGTTGTTCCCACTGGAGGGTGAAACACATGAGGGGGTTTGGCCTCAAAATAAAGAGGGGAGCATATTTCGGTCTGAGCTGAGGAGGGACCTCTTCACCCAGAGGGTTGGGAAGCTGTGGGATCCCCGGCCCAGTTGAGGCTGCCTTATTAAAATGTTTTCAAGACAAAGATCGAGTTTGGAGCAGTAAAGGGATTGAGGGTTACGGTGAGCGGGAGGAGTAAGTGGAGCTAAGGTCGTGCGAACGGTCGGCCATGATCTTATTGAATCGAGGGTAAGATGGCCGCCTCCTGCTTCTCTTCCTTACATTCTCAAATCGCTCAACAGTCCCTGGTTTGGCTGTCCAATGGACTCAGAAAACACAGACTGGGTTTCCGTACTTAGTAAAAATTACAGTTTATTACAAATGAATCAATTTTAACCGCAGGTAAACAGAAGTACGAATTTCCAAACATAAATCTACTCACTGGAATTCCAAACCCTTGCGCACACACACACACACACACACACACACACACGCACACGTGGATGGACACAAACAGACATGATGTTAAGGAAAACTGCTGGGGGAAACACAGTTCAATAGCGCCACAGGATTCGAAAAAAAAGTTGTTCCTTCTGCTTTGAAGCAAGAGTGTCTGCTGTCCAATCTTCATAACCAAGTCCTTTTAGTTATAGAGTCATACAGCACGGAAACAGACCCTCTGGCCCAACCAGTCCGTTATCCCAAACTAAACTAGTCCCTGCGCTTGGCCTATGTCCCTCCAAACCTTTACTATTCATGTACTTACCCAAATGCCAATTAAATGTACCCACTGTACCCACACCCACCACTTCCTCAGGAAGTTTAATCCACACACGAACCATCCTCTGTGTAAAAAAGTTGCCCTTTATGTCTTTTCAAAATCTTTCTCCTCTCGTCTTAAAAATGTGCCCCTGGTCTCGAAATCCCCCATCCTGGGGAAAAGACACCTACCATCAACTTTATTTGTACCCCTCTCTAGATGGTTACCCTCCCCCCACCGTCCCCAACCTCCAACATTCCAGTGAAAAATGTTCCAGCCTTTCTTGATAACTCAATCCTTCCAGACCTGGCAACATCCTGGTAAATCTCTTCTGAACCAGGAGACTGTCAGAGCAAAAATTAGGCCGTTCAGCCCCCATCACGTCTGCTCCACCGTTCAATCATGGCTGATACATTTCTCAACTCCCATTCTCCCGCTTTCTCTCAGTAACCCTCAATCCCCAGGAACCTATCTAACTCGATGTGTTTGTTGATAGCATTGCGGTTGGAATGCCATGCTTCTAGGAATTCTCGTGCGTGTCTCTGTTTGGCTTGCCCTAGGATGGATGTGTTGTCCCAGTCGAAATGGTGTCCTTCCTCATCTGTATGTAAAGATACTAGTGAGAGAGGGTCATGTCGTTGTGGCTAGTTGGTGTTCATGTATCCTGGAAGCTAGTTTTCTGCCTGTCTGTCCAATGTAGGGTTTGTTATAGTCCTCGCACGATATTTTGTAAATGACATTGGTTTTGCTTGTTGTCTGTATAGGGGCTTTCAAGTTCATTAGCTGGTGTTGGTGGGTTTGTGGCCTCCATGATGCCAAGGGGTCTGAGTTGTCTGGCAGTCATTTCCAAGATGTCTGATGTAGGGTGCAAATGAACAGCAGAGGCCCATTGAAGATGTTACCCAGGAGGGTGACGAAACGTCTGGAAATGAACCTTCCAGCTCAGCGAGCAAACCTACATCCAGAACCTCAACCTGAGCGACAAATCTTCTCAAAACTCGCTCAAACCTATCTCCATCTTTAATGTCCTCAATGACCAGGCCCTCCACAGCCTTCTGTGGTAGTGAATCCCATTGATTCCCCCTGTCTCCGGCTGAAGAGGTTTCTCCTTATCTCTGTCCAGCCCACCCCTCTCAGAAACAGGATCGGACTACAATGGTGGACGTCAAAGCCCAAACTTCGGAATTAACTTCCCAGGGGGGATGCAAGTTCGAATCTCGGCAGAGGAGATGGTGAAATTCAAATTCTTAAAAAAAACCTGGCGTTAAAAGGTTAGCGATGGAGTGAATATTCTAAAGGCTTCACAAACGCCCTTCAGTGAAGGAAATCTGTCATCCTCACCAGGCCTGGGCTGACAGGTGAGTTCTGACCCTCAGCGGCCCATCTTACCTGCCCTCTGGGGAATGATGGCTGACCCAACTGGCAACACCCATGCCCAGTGGATGAATTAACTTAAAATATGCTCCTCCAGAGCCTGCTAGAGAGGAACAGGCCAATCAGCCCATCGAGTCTGTCCAATCAGCTCTAGCTGATCTGTACCATAATCCCACCTGACTATATTTGCTCCATAATTCTTAAACCATCTCCTCACAAATTTACAAACTCCCCACCACCAACGGAGACAATTTGGTTTTGAAGGGAAGCGGTGAGAGAGAGAGAGATATTTCCCAGATTTTCGCTCTCTTCCCTTGGATGACGAAGTGATTTCTGACACTCCCACTGCCCCTCCCCCCCACGCTTCCCAGGCCATTATAAGGCCTGGAACTGGGACTGCCCCCCGTCCAGGGGCGAGTGGGGAGTATTCCCTCACTCTCCTGACTCGTGCCTGGTGGATGGTGGGACAGGCTTTGGGGAGGAGGGAGTCAGGAGGAGAGTTACTCGCTGCAGGATTCCCAGCCTCTGACCCTGCTCTTGTAGCCCCTGTGTGTTTATGGCTGGGTCCAGTTCAGTTTCTGGTCAGTGGTAACCCCCAGGGTGTTGATAGTGGGGGGGATTCAGTGATGGTAACACCATTGACCATCAAGGGGGCGATGGTTAGATTCTCTCTCAATGGTAACCCCCAGGATGTTGATAGTGGGGGGATTCAGTGATGGTAACACCATTGACCATCAAGGGGCTGATGGTTAGATTCTCTCTCAATGGTAACCCCCAGGATGTTGATAGTGGGGGGATTCAGTGATGATAACACCATTGAACATCAGGGGGGCGATGGTTAGATTCTCTCTCAATGGTAACCCCCAGGATGTTGATAGTGGGGGGATTCAGTGATGATAGTGTCAGTGAATGTTGAGGGGGCGATAGTTAGACTGTCTCCGTTTGGAGATGGTCATAGCCTGGTGTTTGTGTGGTGTGAATGTTATTTGCTACTTGTCATCCCAAGCCTGGGTCTTGTTGCATTTGAACACAGACTGTTTCGGTATCTGAGGAGGGGCGGACGGTGCTGAACACTGCGCAATCATCGATGGACATCCCCTACTTACGATGGAGGGGGGAGGTCATTGATGAAGCAGCTGATGGTGGTTGGACTTAGGACACCATCCTGAGGAGCTCCTGCAGAGATGTCCTGGACTGTGATGACGGACTGTAGCCATCTTCCTCCATGCTGGGTATGACTCCCGACAGCAGAGAGTTGTCCCCTCGAGTCCCACGGACCCCGGTTTCGCTCGGGTTTCTGGGTGCCTCACTCAGTCAAATTTGGTCTTGATGTCAAGGGCCGTATCCTCCCTTTCCTGTGAACTCAGGACGGTCTTGAATCTGCAGAGCTCCCTGTACAAGTCCGATAGAAACTGAGGGGTTGGGGGACTATTGGGGGGGGAGCATGGATCAGAACTACGGACACTCCTACCTTAGGCCTAATGGCGGCTTTTCATGACCGTCCCAATCACTGATCATTTAGCTACCACACCTTTGGACCTTTTGAGATAAATATCCAGTAAATTCCAACAAAAGGTCCCTTTCAAGTCTGCCTGGACGCTGAGGCTTCCGGGTAAATTGGCTGTTAGACCGAAATGGAATAAAACAGGCAACAACAAAGGCAGCTATCTCAGATCACCAGCGGGTCCTTGGCTCCGCACGGGTAGCAGCCATGTTTCCCCTCAGCAGCCACCGCTTCCCCCTCCTCAGTTTAAAGGGTCATTTTGCAGACCACCACTTTCACGGGGCCCGGAGGTAGGGCCTTGATGAGAGTCCAGGCTTCGTAGCAGGTCAGGCCTCGGTAGTCACGGTCACTGACCTGAACCAGTTGGTCCCCGGGTTGGATCAAGCCCGACTGATGGCAAGCCCCACCTGAAAGCACAGAGGCACAGAGTCATAGAGTCATAGAGTCATAGAGATGTACAGCACAGAAACAGACCCTTCAGTCATAGAGTCATGGGGGAGAGAGTGAGAGATAGAGAAGGGGAGGAGGAGGGAGTGAGACAGAGAAGGGGATGGGGAGAGAGTGAGACTTGGAGAAGGGAGAGAGAGTGAGTGATAGAGAAGGGGAGGGGGGAGTGAGAGATAAAGAAGGGGATGGGGAGAGAATGAGAGATAGAGAAGGGGGAGTGAGTGAGAGATAGAGAAGGGGAGGGGGAGGGAGTGAGACAGAGAAGGGGATGGGGAGAGAGTGAGAGATAGAGAAGGGGGAGAGTGAGTGATAGAGAAGGGGATGGGGAGGGAGTGAGAGATAGAGTAGGGGGAGAGTGAGAGATAGAGAAGGGGCGGGAGTGAGAGAGTGTGACAGAGAAGGGGGAGGGAAGAGGGTGAGAGCTGGAGAAGAGGAATGAGAGAGGGAGCGATGGAGAATGGGAGGGGGGAGTGTTGGAGAGATAGAGAAGGGGAAAGGGAAAGAGAGCGAGTGAGAGAGAGAGAGGGAGGGAGGAAGTGTAGGATTTAGGCTGTAATGTCTGGGGAGAGAGGAAATGCCCCTCTGAAAGAGCTAAATCTCTGGGTGTGTGGAACTGAAAAACATTGAAACACTAACCATCCCCAGCCCCGTCAACGTTAAAGGGAGGAGCTGAAATCCCATTCTTCATACCTTGGAAGACCTTCTTGATGGTGAGCGGCCTGTCCCCTTGACTCGAACTCTTGCCCCCGTCCAGACTGAAGCCAAGACCTGTATCTGTCTTCATCAGCTCCACAGTGACATATTCTCCCAAACTCTCTGATCCAGAGGGGTTGGCGGGAGCGGGGAGGGAAATGGGAGAGAAAACATACGCGTCACAGCCTTGGAGATCCATATCCCTAAATATTACACAACATCTGGAATTTGGATTTCAAACTAGTGGCATATGGGGTGGTCTGCTGAGATTAGGAATGGAAAGGGTCAGAAAGTCCTTCTTGAACAGTGAACTTATCCAATATATAAATCATTTCATTCTAAACCCATGAGGAGCATGGACAGGGTAAAGAACCAAGGTCTTTTCCCCAGGATAGGGGAGTCCAAAACTAGAGGGAGTTGGTTTAAAGTGAGAGGGGAAGGGACCAGAGGTGTAAATGGACCAAATGGAAGTGGTAGAGGCAGGTACAATTACAACGTTTAAAAACCGGAGTGTGGATAGGAAAGGGATGTGGGCGAAACGCACGCAAATGAGACTAGTTCAGTATAGGAAAGTAGGGATGAGTTGGACCGAAGGGCCTGTTGCCATGCCCTATGACTCTATGAATATGTGAAAAAGACCAGCTAATCTCTTGGAGTGTCAACGGAAGGTTGTTTGTAATTACTGTGGAAGGATTGCAAAAGGAAAGTAAACAGCAAACCTCATTAACTTCCTTTTAGCTTTGATAAAGTTTCAGTTTAATCAAACCCAGGGACAGAAAGATTGGGGGGCAGTTTTAGAAATGAGGGTGGGTACATTCAGAAGCAAATCCAGGTCCTCTTTGGGAAGGGAGCTGAGGGCAGTGTCGGGGAAGCTCAGTTACCTACGTGCACAAGTTGAGCTCATAAAACTCCGGACCAGAAGTGTGTGGTTAGCAATCAGCAGATCATTATGAAGCTGAGAAAGTCTAAGCTTTTTGAGGCGTGAGAATTCACATAAGAACACGCCAGGACAGAAATAGGAAGACATCGCTGATTGGGATTTGATCGGGAAGGGTTTTTCTTTTGGTCTGTCAAGCCATGGTTAGCAAACACAAAATGGTTCAGGGGTAGAAATCTTCCACCCTTCCCTGTCTGGCCTAGATACAATGACAGACACAAAGCAATTTCATTGAGATGGCATGGCCCCATCTTTCAGAGTCCGGCTCAACAAACACCTTCTCAAGCATACATGCCAACCTGGAGGGGTGGTAGGCTATTTGGCCCATCAATACTGTCCCACCATGCCATGAGCTCATGGCTGATGCCAACTCTATCCAATTGCCTAGTTCACCTGCCCCCTCCTTTAACTCCCTAGTCGATCTGACCCTGCCCCCTCGAGGGTCCACCATCCAATACAAAAATGGCCGACAACTCAACTCAGTCCTCTGTTCACCGCTTTCACACTGCCCCCACCTCCATACATTTTGACCCCGAAGAACTACGTCCAACACCTTCATTGTTTGGGGCACCAACTGCTTTCGGTGTCGGAGACTTCCACTTGCTCCCGGGTCTCTGGGTGACGACCTTTCCCGTCTCAGTCCGTACCCGGGTCTGGGCCTCCACGTGACTCCAGACCTTGAGAGTGAGACGCGCGCTTCTCAAGGGACGGTTAGGCACGCAGGTGAATAAAGAAAGCGATTGGTGTGTTGGCTTTCACCGCGAGAGGTTTTGAGTGCAGGAACCAGGGGATGTTTTGTTATTGTTGCAGTTATACAGACCCTCAATGAGGCCACTCCGAGAAGAGGGTGCGCTCCTTTGGTCCCCTTCTCTAGGGGTGCTCTTACTCTTGGGGTGGGGTGGGGTGGGTGGGTACAACGATACTGGGGAACTGAGGAGAACTTGCCACCCAGGATGACGGGTTGATTAGATTCCCCAACAGTGTGGAAACAGGCCCTTCGGCCCAACCAGTCCCTCTGCAGTGTAACCCACCCAGACCCATTTCCCTTTGACTAATGGACAATTTAGCACGGCCAATTCACCTTAACCTGCACACCTTTGGACTGTGGGAAGAAACCGGAGCACGGGGAGAATGTGCAATCCCCACACAGACGGATGGGATTGAACCTGGGTCCCTGGCGCTGTGAGGCAGCAGTGCTAACCACTGAGCCACCGTGATAGCTTTTATCGGTAGAGGGATTGAGTTCCGGAACCAGGAGGTTATGCTGCAGTTGTACAAAACTCTGGGGCGGCCACACTTGGGAGTATTGTGTACGGTCCTGTCTTCCTATTTCTGTCCTGGCGTGCTCTTATGTGAATTCTCACGCCTCAAAAAGCTTAGACTTTCTCAGCTTCGTAATGATCTGCTGATTGCTAACCACACACTTCTGGTCCGGAGTTTTATGAGCTCAACTTGTGCACGCAGGTAACTGAGCTTCCCCGGCACCGTCCTCAGCTCCCTTCCCAAAGAGGACCTGGATTTGCTTCCGAATGCACCCACCCTCATTTCTAGGAAGGATGTGGAAACTTTGGAAAGGGTTCAGAGGAGATTTACTAGGAGGTTGCCTGGTCTGGAGGGAAGGTCTTATGAGGAAAGGCTGACGGACTTGAGGCTGTTTTTGTTAGAGAGATGAAAGTTGAGAGGTAACTTAATGGAGAGGTATAAGATACTTAGAGGGTTAGAGAGGGTGGACAGGGAGAGCCTTTTTCCTTGGATGATGAAGGCTAATACGAGGGGACATAGCTTTCAATTTAGGGGTGATAGAGATAGGACAGATGTCAGAGTAGTTCCTTTACTCACAGGGGTAGGGGTGTGGAATGTCCTGCCTTCAACAGTAGTAGGAGAAAGTGAGGTCCTCAGATGCAGGAGGTCAGAGCTGAAAATGTGTTGCTGGAAAAGCGCAGCAGGTCAGGCAGCATCCAAGGAGCAGGAAATTCAACATTTCGGGCATAAGCCCTTCTTCAGGAATATGCCCGAAATGTCGAATCTCCTGCTCCTTGGATGCTGCCTGACCTGCTGCGCTTTTCCAGCAACACATTTTCAGCTTCAACAGTAGTAGACTCGCCAACTTTAAGGACATTTAAATGGTGATTGAATAGACATAGGGATGAGAATGGGCTAGTGTAGGTTAGATGGGCTTCAGATTGGTTACACAGGTGGGCACAGCATCGAGGGCCGAAGGGCCTGCGCTGCATTGGAATGGTCTATGTTCTAAGATTGACTGACTAGGTTAGGATTACTATCAGACAAACCGAGGAAGGTGCGACGTGATTCCTTTTGGAAGGCCGGATTTGAATGCAGGGTTGAAGGCGGGATTCTCGGCAACAGAGGGATCTTGGCAGAGACAGAAAGGGGCACTCAGCAAGACTTCGGCCGCCGGGAGGGGAAGGTGACTTACCTGGCGCGGCACGGTCCTGGCGCGGGGCCGCCCTCTCGGGTTCGGCCAGCTTTCGGATCACCACGATGGCCTGCCTGACAGGCCGGGCCTTGTGCAGGCAGGACAGGGCCTCGCTGTGGCTGACGTCTCGGAGCAGACTCCCGTTAATGGACAGCACCTGGTCCCCCCGCTCGATGGTCCCCTCCTGGGCGGCCAGGCCGTTCGGGAAGACCCTGTGAACCTGCAGAGGGTGCGGGGAAGGGGGGAGGAGGGAGGGCGTTGCGACAAGTCAGAGAGAGAGAGAGAGACAGAGAGAAAGCGGGAAGCCATTTTGCCGAGGAGCCCTGAAGAGCAGGCCTGGAGTTTCGGGTGCACCTTTCGTTTGAGGACCAAAGCGCCAGTGGCTCTGGAGGGCAGCTGAGAGGCAACTCAGGAGATTGATCCCAGCGCTGAAGGAGGAGACACTAGGCCCATACAGACCTCGTACCCCTGGTTGATACAAGTGTTAAGAGTGTGATGCTGGAAAAGCACAGCAGCTCAACTCTCCTGCTCCTCGGATGCTGCCTGACCTGCTGTGCTTTTCCAGCACCACACTCTCAACTCTGACCTCCAGCATCTGGAGACCTCGGTAAGATCTCTTGACAATACTGCATGCATGATATTAACTATTTCGTGAACATTTAGGGACGAGATGGTGCAGTGGTAGTGTCCCCATCTCGGTACAAGGCCCATCAACTTCACTGGTGTGCCATACAGGTGGACAGGTGAATGAGAAAATCTCTCCAAGTCCGTAGGACGGAGCTCTGACTTTCCCGAGATAGTTTACTGACTTCCTCAGTCCGACATCTCAATTGAGTCCATAGGTTTGTGCATTCACTGCTAGCACATTCACGGGATGATAGCTTGTTAATGTCACTGATCCCATCACCCTACTTCAAGGGCAGAAAAAGTGCTCAAAACATTGAGCGAGAGTTGCATTGTCAGAGGGTCAGCGCCGAGGGGACGGGTGCTGTCGGAGGGTCAGCTGAGGGAGTGGGCACTGTTGGAGGGTCAGCACTGAGGCGGGGGCGCTGTCATGGGGTCAGTGCCAAGAGGATGGGTGCTGTCAGAGGTTCAGCACTGAAAGAGCGCCGCACTGTTGGAGGGTCAGCGCTGAGGGAGTGGGCGCTGTCGGAGGGTCAGTGCTGAGGGAGTGGGTGCTGTCGGAGGGTCAGGGCTGAGGGAGTGGGCGCTGTGGGAGGGTCAGTGCTGAGGAAACGGGCGCTGTAGGAAGGTCAGGGCTGAGGGAGTGGGCGCTGTCGGAGGGTCAGTGCTGACGGAGTGGGCGCTGTGGGAAGGTCAGGGCTGAGGGAGCGGGCGCTGTCAGAGGGTCAGCGCTGAGGGAGTGGGTACTGTTGGAGGGTCAGTGCTGAGGGAGTAGGCGCTGTGGGAGGGTCAGTGCTGAGGGAGTGGGCGATGTGGGAGGGTCAGGGCTGAGGGAGTGTGTACTGTCGGAGGGTCATGGCTGAGGGAGTGGGCACTGTGGGAGGGTCAGTGCTGAGGGAGTGGGCACTGTGGGAGGGTCAGTGCTGAGGGAGTGGGCGGTGTGGGAGGGTCAGTGCTGAGGAAACGGGCGCTGTGGGAAGGTCAGGGCTGAGGGAGTGGGCGCTGTCGGAGGGTCAGGGCTGAGGGAGTGGGTGCTGTCGGAGGGTCAGTGCTGAGGGAGTGGGTGCTGTCGGAGGGTCAGGGCTGAGGGAGTGGGTACTGTTGGAGGGTCAGTGCTGAGGGAGTGGGCACTATTGGAGGGTCAGTGCTGAGGGAGTGGGCGCTGTGGGAGGGTCAGTGCTGAGGGAGTGGGTGCTGTCGGAGGGTCACGGCTGAGGGAGTGGGTACTGTTGGAGGGTTAGTGATGAGGGAGTAGGCGCTGTGGGAGGGTCAGTGCTGAGGGAGTGGGCGATGTGGGAGGGTCAGGGCTGAGGGAGTGTGTACTGTCGGAGGGTCATGGCTGAGGGAGTGGGCACTGTGGGAGGGTCAGTGCTGAGGGAGTGGGCACTGTGGGAGGGTCAGTGCTGAGGGAGTGGGCGCTGTGGGAGGGTCAACGCTGAGGAAACGGGCGCTGTGGGAAGGTCAGGGCTGAGGGAGTGGGCGCTGTCGGAGGGTCAGGGCTGAGGGAGTGGGCGCTGTGGGAAGGTCAGGGCTGAGGGAGCGGGCGCTGTCAGAGGGTCAGTGCTGAGGGAGTGGGCACTGTCGGAGGGTCAGCGCTGAGGGAGCGGGAGCTGTCGGAGGGTCAGTGCTGAGGGAGTGGGCGCTGTCAGAGGGTCAGTGCTGAGGGAGTGGGTGCTGTCGGAGGGTCAGTGCTGAGGGAGTGGGCACTGTCGGAGGGTCAGCGCTGAGGGAGCGGGAGCTGTCGGAGGGTCAGTGCTGAGGGAGCGGGCACTATCGGAGGGTCAGTGCTGAGGAAACAGGCGCTGTGGGAAGGTCAGGGCTGAGGGAGTGGGCGCTGTCGGAGGGTCAGCGCTGAGGGAGCGGGAGCTGTCGGAGGGTCAGTGCTGAGGGAGCGGGCACTATCGGAGGGTCAGCGCTGAGGGAGCGGGCACTGTCGGAGGGTCAGCGCTGAGGGAGTGGGCGCTGTGGGAGGGTCAGTGCTGAGGGAGTGGGTGCTGTCGGAGGGTCAGCGCTGAGGGAGTGGGCGCTGTCGGAGGGTCAGTGCTGAGGGAATGGGCACTGTCAGAGGGTCAGTGCTGAGGGAGTGGGCACTGTGGGAGGGTCAGTGCTGAGGGAGTGGGTGCTGTCGGAGGGTCAGTGCTGAGGGAATGGGCACTGTCAGATGGTCAGTGCTGAGGGAGTGGGCACTGTGGGAAGGTCAGTGCTGAGGGAGTGGGTGCTGTCGGAGGGTCAGTGCTGAAGGAGCGGGCACTGTCGGAGGGTCAGTGCTGAGGGAGTGGGCACTGTGGGAAGGTCAGGGCTGAGGGAGTGGGCGCTGTCGGAGGGTCAGGGCTGAGGGAGTGGGCGCTGTGGGAAGGTCAGGGCTGAGGGAGCGGGCGCTGTCGGAGGGTCAGCGCTGAGGGAGCGGGAGCTGTCGGAGGGTCAGTGCTGAGGGAGCGGGCACTATCGGAGGGTCAGCGCTGAAGGAGCGGGCACTGTTGGAGGGTCAGCGCTGAGGGAGTGGGCGCTGTCGGAGGGTCAGTGCTGAGGGAGTTGGTGCTGTCGGAGGGTCAGTGCTGAGGGAGTGGGCGCTGTCGGAGGGTCAGTGCTGAGGGAGTGGGTGCTGTCGGAGGGTCAGGGCTGAGGGAGTGGGCGCTGTGGGAGGGTCAGTGCTGAGGAAACGGGCGCTGTGGGAAGGTCAGGGCTGAGGGAGTGGGCGCTGTCGGAGGGTCAGGGCTGACGGAGTGGGCGCTGTGGGAAGGTCAGGGCTGAGGGAGCGGGCGCTGTCAGAGGGTCAGCGCTGAGGGAGCGGGAGCTGTCGGAGGGTCAGTGCTAAGGGAGCGGGCACTATCGGAGGGTCAGCGCTGAGGGAGCGGGCACTGTCGGAGGGTCAGCGCTGAGGGAGTGGGCGCTGTGGGAGGGTCAGTGCTGAGGGAGTGGGTGCTGTCGGAAGGTCAGTGCTGAAGGAGGGTCAGTGCTGAGGGAGTGGGTGCTGTGGGAGGGTCAGTGCTGAGGGAGTGGGTGCTGTCGGAAGGTCAGTGCTGAAGGAGGGTCAGTGCTGAGGGAGTGGGTGCTGTGGGAGGGTCAGTGCTGAGGGAGTGGGTGCTGTCGGAAGGTCAGTGCTGAGGGAGCGGGCACTGTCGGAGGGTCAGTGCTGAGGGAGTGGGCACTGTCAGAGGGTCAGTGCTGAGGGAGTGGGCGCTGTGGGAAGGTCAGTGCTGAGGGAGTGGGTGCTGTGGGAGGGTCAGTGCTGAGGGAGTGGGTGCTGTCGGAGGGTCAGTGCTGAAGGAGCGGGCACTGTCGGAGGGTCCGTGCTGAGGGAGTGGGTGCTGTGGGAGGGTCAGTGCTGAGGGACTTACAGTCACCATGCTGTTGGTGAGGTCCTGCCCACCGGCGATGCTGAATCCAAGGCCAGCGCCCTCCTCCTTATGGAGCACCACCACACGAACATCTTCGGGACACTGAGGCAGAAACACAGGCCGTTAGACTGGGGGGGCAGAAACCTTATCTCTGTCACCCCCCTCCAGCTCCTATACCCCCTCCTATCTCTGTCACCCCCTCCAGCCCCCCACACCCCCTCCCTATCTCTGCAATCCTCCAATCTGCGTTCCCGCTGTGCCCCCAATCCCAGAATCTCCAATGACTGACCTGGATTGCTTCCTGTTCCAAGCCCTCGACCTCAGCCAGGAGTCTCTCCAGTTCATCGTTGGGTATGAGGGAGACGACTGACATGTGGGACATGTTGGAGGTGAGGGAGGCTGAGTGAGTCAAATGCTCTCCCCTCTGCGTGTCCTCCCTCAACTCCACCCCACAGTCTCGGAGTTCAGCTAGACTGGAAACAGAGAGAGAGAGAGAGAGAGAGAGACAGAGAGAGAGACAGACAGACAGACAGAGAGACAGAGAGAGAGACAGAGAGAGACAGAGAGAGACGGGGGTGGGGAGAGCGAGAGACAGAGAGAGAGAGAGACAGAGAGAGAGAGAGAGACAGAGGGAGAGAGAGAGAGAGAGAAAGAGACAGAGAGAGAGAGAGAGAGAGAGAGAGAGAGAGAGAGAGAGAGACAGAGAGAGAGAGAGGAAGAGTGAGATGGACAGAGAGAGAGAAGGAGAGAGACAGACAGAGAGACAGAGAGAGAGAGAGAGAGAGAGACAGAGAGAGAGAGAGAGGGACATGAGAGACAGACAGAGAGAGACAGAGAGAGAGAAACAGATAAAGAAACAGACAAAGAGACAGAGAGAGAGAAAGAGAGAAAGAGAGAGAGAGAGACAGACAGACAGAGAGACGGAGAGACAATGAGGGAGACAGAGAGAGACAGTAAGAGACAGACAGAGAGACAGAGAGAGAGTGAGAGAGAGTGAGACACACACACAGAGACACAGAGAGACAGAGAGACAGGGAGACAGAGAAAGACAGAGACAGAGAGAGAGAGAAAGAGAGAAAGAGAGAGAGAGAGAGACAGACAGACAGACAGAGAGACAGAGAGAGAGTGAGAGAGAGAAAGACACACACAGAGAGACACAGAGAGACAGGGAGACAGAGACAGAGACAGAGACAGAGAGAGAGATGTGGATTCAGCACCTTCGAAACCCTCTCGGACCAAGAAACACACACTCCATCATCTTAACCAGCTTAAACAGAGTAAAGCTCCCTTTACATGGACTCCCCCCCACCCACCCACCCTGTTCCCAGGGACAGCACGGGGTTAGATACAGAGTTAAGCTCCCTCTACACTGTCCCCCCCCATCCCAGGGACAGGGACAGCACGGGGTTAGATACAGAGTTAAGCTCCTTCTACGCTGTCCCCCCCCATCCCAGGGACAGGGGCAGCACAGGGTAAGAAACCAGATGTTACCAAAGAAGTTACAATACAGCACAGTGCCCTTCAGAACTTACCCTCCGACAATGCCTGTTCCCTCAGCATCCACCCTCCAGCAGCACTCACTCCCTCAGCACTGACCCTCCGACAGCGCCCGCTCCCTCAGCACTGACCCTCCGACAGCGCCCGCTCCCTCAGCACTGACCCTCCCACAGCACCCGCTCCCTCAGCACTGACCCTCCCACAGCACCCACTCCCTCAGCACTGACCCTCCGACAGCACCCGCTCCCTCAGTGCTGACCCTCTGACAGCACCCGCTCCCTCGGGACTCCCTGGGTGAAGCAGTGTCCCCTGATCTCCGCGCTCTGTGGCAGTTCAAGGCTGAGATGGATAAAATGGAGGGGTATGGGGTGGGGTATGGGGTGGGGGCTGAAGGGGGGTGAAGGGAGCAGGGGGTAAATGTAAGAAGGTGCGGGTTGAGGATAATCAGGTCAGTCCCGATGACACTGGATGGCAGAAGGGGGCCTGGATGGGCAGAATGGCCTCCTCCTGTACCTGTGACATCAAGGCAGCCTGCCAAACGCTCTTGGGCTTACCTGATGGAGTAGCTCTTGTCCAGAAGGCCCATGTCGCTGTGGTTGGTGACCTCCGAGCCGTCCGACAGCGAGCACTCATCGTCGGAGCTGAGGAACATGGAGAGGACCGGCTCACGTTGCAGGGACCCACTGAGGGGACTCGAGACCATCGGCCCGTCCCAGGACTCCCCATCCAGCCAGCCACACTCACCAAGTGGAGGGGGAGAGGAGAACTCCTTCGATCCTTCTGCAGGCTGGGGCTGCACTCCATCACCAGGGCCTAGGCTGAGGTTTGAGCCTGGGACTGAACCTGAGAGTGGGCCTGAGACTGGGCCTGGGCCTGGGGCTGCGACTGGGCCTGGGGCTGAGACTGGGCCTAGGGCTGAGACTGGGCCGGGGCCTGGGGCTGCGACTGGGCCTGGGGCTGAGACTGGGCCTAGGGCTGAGACTGGGCCGGGGCCTGGGCCTGAGACTGTGCCTGGGCCTGAGACTGGGCCTGGGCCTGAGACTGGGCCTGGGCCTAGGCCTGGGGCTGAGACAGGGCCTGGGCCTGGGCCTATGATTGGGCCTGGGCCTGGGCCTGGACCTGGGCCGCTCGCCGTGTCGCTAAGGCCATCCTCTGAGGCTGATGGCGGTTGCCGGGCCTCCTCCTTCCTGCTGCACCTCCGCCTCACCATCTCCTCGAACGAGTGGATCTTCTGCAGCACCGACCAGGCCCTCCGAGGGGGCGACGCGACGCCCTCCTCCCCTCGGACCCGGTCACGATCCCCGTCGCCCCTCCCCCTCCCTCTAACCCCCTCCACCTTCCCCTCCCCCCTCCCCGCGTCCCGCCCCTCCCCGACCCCTCCGCCCTTGACGCCCTTTCCCTCCTCCCCCTCCCCCTCTCCCTCTGCCCGCGCCCCCCTCCTCCTCCCGGCGTGGCCCGCCCGCTCGCCCCTGCCCCTACCCTCCAGAACCTTCCAGAAGAAGCGGGCGCCGGCGCTGGCTGTGCGCCGGTGGCCCCCCTCGGGAGGTTGGGCGCCCTCACCCGGCTCGCAGAGGCTGAGCTTCCGGGGCGCCGCCCCCCGTCCCCCGCCCTCCCCCTCTAACGCCCCCCGGGTTCCGGCGGCGAACACCGACAGACTCCGCGGCTTGGCCCCCTGACCTCCGACCCCTGTTCCCTCGGCTCCCCGGGCCTCCATCTTGGCGAGCGGCCACACTTCCCCGGGAATTCTGCGCTTCCACCACCCCCCTCCTTAAGGAGCTTCGCTGCAGGCGCTACAACAAGGCGGCACCTCCCTCCTCACGTCATCCCCACCGGGGCTCCGAGCTCCGGCCCAGTCCCCAATCGCCGTCGGTCTCTCTCTCTCTCTCTCTCCCCCGTCTGTTCCTGAGCGAGCGGCTGTGAATTTGAGAGGATTGGGAATTAGTTTCGACAGTGCACAGGGTGTGGTGGTGGGGCTGAATGGCCTCCATTCCCATGTAAAACCCAGGCATCCACAGTCTGGCATAATGTGCCCTAGGCTTCTCTGCACTACACAGTCATCGAGATGTACAGCACGGAAACAGACCCTTCGGCCCAACCTGTCCATACCGACCAGATATCCCAATCCAATCTAGTCCCACCTGCCAGCACCCGGCCCATATCCCTCCAAACCCTTCCTATTCATATACCCATCCAGATGCCTCTTAAATGTTGCAATTGTACCAGCCTCCACCACTTCCTCTGGCAGCTCATTCCATACACGTACCACCCTCTGTGTGAAAAAGTTGGCCCTCAGGTCTCTTTCCCCTGTCATCCTAACCCTCTCTAGTTCTGGACTCCCCCACCCCAGGGAAAAGACTTACCCTATCCATGCCCCTCATGATTTTATAAACCTCTATAAGGTCACCCCCTCAGCCTCGGACGCTCCAGGGAAAACAGCCCCAGCCTGTTCAGCCTCTCCCTGTAGCTCAGATCCTCCAACCCTGGCAACATCCTTGTAAATCTTTTCTGAACCCTTTCAGGTTTCACAACATCTTTCCGATAGGAAGGAGACCAGAATTGCACACAATATTCCAACAGGGGCCTAACCAATGTCCTGTACAGCCGCAACATGACCTCCCAACTCCTGTACTCAATACGCTGACCAATAAAGGAAAGCATACCAAACGCCGCCTTCACTATCCTATCTACCTGCGACTCCACTTTCAAGGAGCTATGAACCTGCACTCCAAGGTCTCTTTGTTCAGCAACACTCCCTGGGACCTTACCATTAAGTGTATAAGTCCTGCTAAGATTTTTTTTTAGATTAGATTAGACTACTAACAGCACAGAAACAGACCCTTCACTCATAGAGTCATAGAGATGTACAGCATGGAAACAGACCCTTCGGTCCAACCCATCCATGTCGACCAGATAACCCAACCCAATCTAGTCCCACCTGCCAGCACCCGACCCATATCCCTCCAGACCCTTCCTATTCATATACCCATCCAGATGCCTCTTAAATGTTGCAATTGTACCAGCCTCCACCACTTCCTCTGGCAGCTCATTCCATACACGTACCACCCTCTGTGTGAAAAAGTTGGCCCTCAGGTCTCTTTCCCCTGTCATCCTAACCCTCTCTAGTTCTGGACTCCCCCACCCCAGGGAAAAGACTTACCCTATCCATGCCCCTCATGATTTTATAAACCTCTATAAGGTCACCCCCTCAGCCTCGGACGCTCCAGGGAAAACAGCCCCAGCCTGTTCAGCCTCTCCCTGTAGCTCAGATCCTCCAACCCTGGCAACATCCTTGTAAATCTTTTCTGAACCCTTTCAGGTTTCACAACATCTTTCCGATAGGAAGGAGACCAGAATTGCACACAATATTCCAACAGGGGCCTAACCAATGTCCTGTACAGCCGCAACATGACCTCCCAACTCCTGTACTCAATACGCTGACCAATAAAGGAAAGCATACCAAACGCCGCCTTCACTATCCTATCTACCTGCGACTCCACTTTCAAGGAGCTATGAACCTGCACTCCAAGGTCTCTTTGTTCAGCAACACTCCCTGGGACCTTACCATTAAGTGTATAAGTCCTGCTAAGATTTTTTTTTAGATTAGATTAGACTACTTACAGCACAGAAACAGACCCTTCACTCATAGAGTCATAGAGATGTACAGCACAGAAACAGACCCTTCGGCCCAACCCGTCCATGCCGACCAGATATCCCAACCCATTCTAGTCCCACCTGCCAGCACCCGGCCCATATCCCTCCAAACCCTTCCTAATCATATACCCATCCAGATGCCTCTTAAATGTTGCCATTGTACCAGCCTCCACCACTTCCTCTGGCAGCTCATTCCATACACGTACCACCCTCTGTGTGAAAAAGTTGGCCCTCAGGTCGCTTTCCCCTGTCATCCTAACCCTCTCTAGTTCTGGACTCCCCCACCCCAGGGAAAAGACTTACCCTATCCATGCCCCTCATGATTTTATAAACCTCTATAAGGTCACCCCCTCAGCCTCGGACGCTCCAGGGAAAACAGCCCCAGCCTGTTCAGCCTCTCCCTGTAGCTCAGATCCTCCAACATCCTCGTCAATCTTTTCTGAACCCCTTTCAAGTTTCAAAGCCAGGAAGCAGAACTTCACTCAACTGTTTCCCTTCCCCCCCACCCCCTACAATTCCCCCCGCGACTCCTACCCCTTCCTGGAAGACCTGGAATTAGAAGGCAGTTTTCCTGATCTAGGGATCTGCATTTGGAAAGGATGTTGGGGAGGGGGGCCGGGGAAGATTCTAGGGGAGAGGTCACAAGGGCTGAAAATCGGGGCCTTACGTTCATCGGGACTGCCGCGGGAATCCAAAATGGTGAAGGGAACGCTAATTTGACGGGGACAGGAACAGGAAGGGTTGGGAGGGATATGGGGGCCAAGTGCTGGCGAGTGGGACTGGATTCGGTTCGGATATCTGGGCCGGCATGGACGGGCTGGGCTGAAGGGTCTGGTGTCCGTGCTAACTCCACGACTCAGAGGTCGCGCGGTGGCCATTTTTGTTTTAACAGGTTCGGCTGGAGGGGCACGAGTTACGAAGGGAGAGGCGAGAAAGTCTGCCCCTGTTTTCTCCGGAGGCTGAGGGGAGACTGGACGGAAGACTCGCGGAATGCCGCACGGATAAGAGGTGACCTGTCGGAATATTTGTTGAAACGTCTTAAGCCAGGAGGGGGTCAAGCATTTAAGGTGAGAGAGGGAAAGTTCAAAGGAGATGTGAGGGGCAAGTCCGTTGCTACAGAGTGGGGGCTCATACAACAGGGGCGTTTTAATGGGCTTTTTGATAAGGATGAGCTGAAAATGGGTTGCTGGAAAAGTGCAGCAGGTCAGGCAGCATCCAAGGAGCAGGGGAGTCGACATTTCGGGCATGAGCCCTTCTTCAGGAATGATGCCCGAATAGTCGCTTCTCCTGCTCCTTGGATGCTGCCTGACCTGCTGCGCTTTTCCAGCAACACATTTTCAGCTCTGGTCTCCTGCATCTGCAGTCCTCACTTTCCCCATCCCTTCCCCCCATCCCCCCACCTCAATCCCGCCCAAATCCCTTCCCCCCCACTGCAAACTTCCCCCAATCCCTTCCCCCCCCACTGTAAGCTCCTCCAAATCCCTTACCCCCACCTCAATCCCCCCAAATCCCTTCCCCCCCACTGCAATCCCCCATCCCTTCCCCCCCACTGCAAGACCCCCATCCCTTCCCCCGCCTCAATCCCGCCCAAATCCCTTTCCCCCCACTGCAAGCCCCCCTCAAGCCCCCATCCCTTCCCCCATCCACCTCAAGCACCCCCATCCCTTCCCCCATCCACTTCAAGCCCCCTCATCCCTTCCCCCATCCACCTCAAGCCCCCCATCCACCTCAAGCACCCCCATCCCTTCCCCCCCACCTCAAGCCCCCCATCCCTTCCCTTCCCCCATCCACCTCAAGCCACCCCACCCCTTCCCTTCCCCCCCACCTCAAGCCCCCCCATCCCTTCCCCCCTCCCACCTCAAGCCCCCTCATCCTTTCCCATCCACCTCAAGCCTCGCCATCCCTTCCCCCCTTCTAAAAATGTGTTGCTGGAAAAACGCAGCAGGTCAGGCAGCATCCAAGGAGCGGGAGAAATCGACGTTTTGGGCATAAGCCCTTCTTCAGGTACGTTTCCCTTTCTGATAACCACATGAGTACACAAGGAATGGAGGAATATGGACCAAAGGGAACAGTTTCATTTGGCGTCACCTTGGGCACAACAAGGTGGGCCGAAAGGCCTGTTCCTGCGCTGTGTTGTACCTCGATCTAATGGCCAAGCATAGGAAACAAGCAATAAAATGCCTCGCTGTTGTTTCTTTCGAGATTTGCTTCTCTGGTGGGCAGCTCGATCGAATCAGGACAGAAATGCAAGAACGCCAAATTTCAGAGGTTGCAAGAGTGCGATGTAAAATGGCTGTTCCCCCTCAAACTTGAGACTGAGGCTTCTGAGCTCCTCCCCACCCACCCCCATCTCAGCAGGACGGACACAAGAATCCCAAACTGTGTCAGGATGACCTAGAATCACACAGCACAGAAATAGACCCAACCAATCCGTGATTCCCAAACTCAACTAGTCGCACCTGCCTGCTCCCGGCCCACCTCCCTTTCCACTTATCCAAATGTCTCGTCACTGTACCCACACCTGTCACTTCATTCCCCACACGGACCACCCTCTGTTGTGAAACGATCTGCCCGTTGTGTCGTTTTGAAACCTCTCTCCTCTCACTTTAAAGAAATGCACTGGGGATCCCTCACCCTCAGGAGGTTGTAAGGCCAATGCAACAGATTTTAGGCCATTCAGACCATCGTCTGCTCCTCCACTCAATCACGGCAGACAGGTTTCTCAACCCAACAGTCCCACTTTCTCCCTGTAACCCTCAACCCCCTTGACAATCAAGAACCGAGCTATCTCTGACCTAGGCCCCACAGCCTTCTGTGACAATGAATTCCAAAGATTCCCAACTCTCTGACAGAAGATGTTTCTCCTTATCTCTGTCCTAAAGGATCTTCCCTTCACTCGAAGGCTGTGCCCTCAGCTCCTGCTCACTCCACTTTAATAATCTCCTTCCTGGAACGGGGCGACCAGACCTGGATATAATATCCCAGAAGAGGCCGCGCCAACCTCCTGTACATCCTCACCAGGGTGGCACGGTGGTTCAGTGGTTATCGTGGCTGCCTCGCAAAGCCAGGAACCCGGCTTCGATTCTAGACATTGGGAACTGCCCGTGTGGAGTTTGCACATTCTCTCCCCGTGTCTGCGTGGGTTTCCTGGAGTTTTCTCCCACAGTCCAGAGGTGTGCAGGTCAGGGTGGATTGGCCATGCTAGATTGTCCCGTAGTGCCCAGGGATGTGCAGGTCAGGGTGGATTGGCCATGCGAGATTGTCCCATAGTGCCCAGGGATGTGCAGGTCAGGGTGGATTGGCCATGCTAGATTGTCCCATAGTGCCCAGGGATGTGCAGGTTAGGGTGGATTGGCCATGCTAAATTGTCCCATAGTGCCGCAGGGATGTGCAGGTTAGGGTGGATTGGCCATGCTAAATTGTCCCGTGGTGCCCAGGGATGTGCAGGTTAGGGTGGATTGGCTATGCTAAATTGTCCCGTAGTGCCCAGGGATGTGCAGGTTAGGGTGAATTGGCCATGTTAAATTGTCCCATTGTGCCCAGGGATGTGCAGGTTAGGGTGGATCGATCGTGCTAAATTGTCCCATAGTGTCCAGAGATGTGCAGGTTAGGGTGGATTGTCTGTGCTAAATTGTCCCATAGTGCCGAAGCGTGTGCAGGTTAGGGTGGATTGGCTATGCTAAATTGTCCCATAGTGTCCAGGGATGTGCAGGTTAGGGTGGATTGGCCATGGGAAATTGTCCCACAGTGCCCAGGGATGTGCAGGTTAGGGTGGATTGGCCATGCTAAATTGTCCCGTAGTGCCCAGGGATGTGCAGGTTAGGGTGGATTGGCCATGCTAAATTGTCCCATAGTGCCCAGGGATGTGCAGGTTAGGGTGGATTGGCCATGCTAAATTGTCCCATAGTGCCGCAGGGATGTGCAGGTTAGGGTGGATTGGCTATGCTAAATTGTCTCATAGTGCCCAGGAATGTGCAGGTCAGGGTGGATTGGCCATGGGAAATTGTCCCATAGTGTCCAGCGATGTGTACGTTAGGGTGGATTGGCCGTGCTAAATTGTCCCATAGTGCCCAGCGATGTGCAGGTTAGGGTGGATTGGCCATGCTAAATTGTCCAATAGTGCCCAGGGATGTGCAGGTTAGGGTGGATTGGCCATGCTAAATTGTCCCGTGGTGCCCAGGGATGTGCAGGTTAGGGTGGATTGGCTATGCTAAATTGTCTCATAGAGCCCAGGAATGTGCAGGTTAGGGTGGATTGGCCATGGGAAATTGTCCCATAGTGTCCAGGGATGTGAAGGTTAGGGTGGATTGGCTATGTTAAATTGTCCCATAGTGCCCAGCGATGTGCAGGTTAGGGTGGATTGGCCATGCTAAATTGTCCCATTGTGTCCAGGGATGTGCAGGTTATGGGTGAATCGATCGTGCTAAATTGTCCCATAGTGTCCAGAGATGTGCAGGTTAGGGTGGATTGTCTGTGCTAAATTGCCCTGTAGTGCCAAAGGGTGTGCAGGTTAGGGTGGATTGGCCATGCTAAATTGTCCCATAGTGACCAGGGATGTGCAGGTTTGGGTGGATTGGCCATGTTAAATTGTCCCATAGTGCCCAGGGATGTGCAGGTTAGGGTGGATTGGCCATGCTAAATTGTCCCGTAGTGCCCAGGGATGTGCAGGTTAGGGTGGATTGGCTATGCTAAATTGTCTCATAGTGCCCAGGAATGTGCAGGTTAGGGTGGATTGGCCATGCTAAATTGTCCCATTGTGCCCAGGGATGTGCACGTTAGGGTGGATTGGCCATGCTAAATTGTCCCATAGTGTCCAGGGATGTGCAGGTTATGGGTGAATCGAACGTGCTAAATTGTCCCATAGTGTCCAGGGTTGTGCAGGTTAGGGTGGATTGTCTGTGCTAAATTGTCCTGTAGTGCCGAAGGGTGTCCAGGTTAGGGTGGATTGACAATAATTGTCCTGTAGTGTCCAGTGATGTGCAGGTTAGGGTGGATTGGCCATGGGAAATTGTCCCATAGTGCCCACGGATGTGCAGGTTAGGGTGGATTGGCCGTGCTAAATTGTCCCATAGTGCCCAGGGATGTGCAGGGTAATGTGGATTGGCCATGCTAAATTGTCTCATAGTGCCCAGGGATGTGCAGGTTAGGGTGGATTGGCCATGCTAAATTGTCCCATAGTGCCGCAGGGATGTGCAGGTTAGGGTGGATTGGCCATGCTAAATTGTCCCGTGGTGCCCAGGGATGTGCAGGTTAGGGTGGATTGGCCTTGCTAAATTGTCCCGTAGTGCCCAGGGATGTGCAGGTTAGGGTGGATTGGCCATGCTAAATTGTCCCGTAGTGCCCAGGGATGTGCAGGTTAGGGTGAATTGGCCATGTTAAATTGTCCCATTGTGCCCAGGGATGTGCAGGGTAGGGTGGATCGATTGTGCTAAATTGTCCCATAGTGTCCAGAGATGTGCAGGTTAGGGTGGATTGTCTGTGCTAAATTGTCCCGTAGTGCCGAAGCGTGTGCAGGTTAGGGTGGATTGGCTATGCTAAATTGTCCCATAGTGTCCAGGGATGTGCAGGTTAGGGTGGATTGGCCATGCTAAATTGTCCCATAGTGTCCAGGGATGTGCAGGTTAGGGTGGATTGGCCATGGGAAATTGTCCCACAGTGCCCAGGGATGTGCAGGTTAGGGTGGATTGGCCATGCTAAATTGTCCCATAGTGTCCAGGGATGTGCAGGTTAGAGTGAATTGGCCATGTTAAATTGTCCCATAGTGCCCAGGGATGTGCAGGTTAGGGTGGATTGGCCATGGGAAATTGTCCCACAGTACCCAGGGATGTGCAGGTTAGGGTGGATTGGCCATGCTAAATTGTCCTGTAGTGCCCAGGAATGTGAAAGTTAGGGTGGATTGGCTGTGCTAAATTGTCCCATAGTGCCCAGGGATGTGCAGGGTAATGTGGATTGGCCATGCTAAATTGTCTCATAGTGCCCAGGGATGTGCAGGTTAGGGTGGATTGGCCATGGGAAATTGTCCCATAGTGCCCAGGGATGTGCAGGTTAGGGTGGATTGGTCAGGCGAAATATAGAGTAACAGGGTAGGGTAATGGGTCTGGGTGGGATAGTTTGGAGGGTCGGTGTGGACAAAAGGTCTGTTTCCACACTGTACAGTTTCCTTCCTCTCAGCCTGTGCCCTTGGGTCCTAGTCTCTCTCTCCTATCAATGGAAACATCTTCCTCATGTCCAGGCCGTTCAATATTCTGTTCAGGAGGAAGTGGGGGGGTGGCGAGGTTGGGAGAATTGGAGTTGGGGCCCACGACCAGAGTGAATGGCCAAAGAAGGGCTGAATGGTCTCCTCCTATCCCTTCTGTTCACCCTTCTGAACTTTCACCTCAATCCTGCAATCGAGTGACCTTTATCAAATTCCCTCCTTGAGCCATGGGCATGGTCAGAGGGTGGCACAGTGCCTGTCCCTCATTGCCCAGAGGGTAGGAGTCCCTACACCACCAACCAACAACATCCCTCCCCCCCTCCCCCACCCACTCCCCATCTCCATTGTGGGCCTGGAGTCACGTGTAAGGGGGGCAGATTTCTCTTCACTTCCCCCCTCACCAACGACGCACCATCCTTCCCGGATTTCCGCCGGATTCGAATTCCTTCTCTCGGAAACTCATCCCGGCATTCCGAGCCAGTGACACCACCGCTGCGGCGCCCCTTGGGTTCGGAACCCCTGACTCTGGCCTTTGACCCTCTCGAAACGCTCCATTTCCCAGAACCCTCTGCCTCCAGTCAGCCCCAAGGGGATTGGCGCAGAGAGGTTTAGCTGTGGTGCGCTGGACGACACTTCCCTCTCCACCCAACGCACTGAGGCCTCTCCTTCCCCATCTTGGGCCTCGCTACCTGACGAGCTGAACTAAGAGCCGGCTTTCGGGAGGGGGGAGTTCAGCCGCCTTTGAAAACTCCGATCCCCCCCCCAGACCTACCTCTGTAACGTGGCGGGAAACCTGGCCGGATTCGCCAGGGCCGGTTTCCAGCTCTTCGGTTCCAGCGCTCCCGCGACGGTTAAGAGTTCTTTTCGTCGACGGCGAACCAATGGCAGTACGTTTGCGGTTTTAAAAAAACAGAACAGGATTGCCACACGTTGACGGGTGCAGACGCAAAACAGAGTTCAAGGAAACAGAAACAAAGACGATGCCAAATGCTCCCTGCACTTCCTACTCTGTGCGGAGACAGATCTTTGTCACTTGCCTCAGTTTCCGCGGCTCTCTGGTTCCTTCCACGGACGGCTCTGAATTCAGCAATGTCCAAGAGCGAAACTAACTTTCTTACGGTCTCCAAGTTCAACGACGTGGGGAAGTTATTCTGGGAGCAGAGTATTATTTAAGTGCGGGCACCCCGACTCTGCTGTTGGAAGGACTTTGTGAAACCGAAAGGGTGCAGAGATTTTAAAAAAAAGGGAGGGCTGGGGCGACCGGGGCTGCTTTCCTTGGAGTGTCGGAGGCTGAGGGGTGGCCTTCAAGAGGTTTATAAAACCACCAGGGGCGTGCGGACAGTGTGATCGGACGCGGTCTTTTGTCTGAGTGTCCACATCCCCCCTCGACCCTTTTAAATTGTACCCCGCCCCCACTACTTCCTCTTGGAGGCAGCGGGGTCCGCGGATGCTGGAGGTCAGAGTCGAGAGTGCGGTGCTGGAAAAGCGCAGCAGGTCCGGCAGCAGCTGAGGAGCAGGAGAGTCGACGTTACGGGCCCGATGAAGGGCTTATACCCGAAACGTCGATTCTCCTGCTCCTCAGATGCGGCCTGACCCGCTGCGCTTTTCCAGCGCTCTCTCGACTTCCTCTGGCAGCTCATTCCATACACGCACCACCCTCTGCGTGAAAATGTCGCCCCTTAAGTCCCTTTTAACTCTTTCCCCTCCCACCCTAAACCTCGGGTTTTGGGGCTTACCCCCGGGAAACAAAAATTCCACCTTTGTGGAATTTGCTACCCCAAATGGGGGCGGCACGGTGGCACAGCGGTTAGCACTGCTGCCTCACAGCGCCAGAGACCCGGGTTCAATTCCCGACTCAGGCGACTGACTGTGTGGAGTTTGCACGTTCTCCCCGTGTCTGCGTGGGTTTCCTCCGGGTGCTCCGGTTTCCTCCCACAGTCACAAAGATGTGCGGGTCAGATGAATTGACCGTGCTAAATTGCCCGTAGTGTTAGGTAAGGGGTAAATGTAGGGGTATGGGTGGGTTGTCGCTTCGGCGGGCCGGTGTGGACTTGTTGGGCCGAAGGGCCTGTTTCCACACTGTAAGTAATCTAATCTAATTAATCAAAGTGTGGTGGATGCTGGGACAGTGAGTGAATTTAAGGAGGAGGTTGACAGATCTTTGAGTCATAGAGATGGACAGCACAGAAACAGACCCTTCGGTCCAACCCATCCATGCTGACCAGATATCCCAACCCAATCTCGTCCCACCTGCCAGCACTTGGCCCCTATCCCTCCAATCCCTTCCTATTCATATACCTATCCAGATGCCTCTTAAATGTTGCAATTGTACCAGCCTCCACCACATCCTCTGGCAGCTCATTCCATACCCGTACCACCCTCTGTGTGAAAAAATTGCCCCTTAGGTCCCTTTTAAAATTTTCCCCACTCACCCTCTAGTTTCAGGCTCCCCCACCCCAGGGGAAAAAAATTGTCTCTCTCACACACACACACACACACACACACAGACACACAGAGCCACGCTCAGACACAGACACACACACACAGACACACAGAGCCACGCTCAGACACAGACACACACACAGACACACAGAGCCACGCTCAGACACACACACAGTCACACAGAGCCACGCTCAGACAGACACAGACACACACAGAGCCACGCTCAGACACAGACACACACACACACAGAGCCACGCTCAGACACAGACACACACAGAGCCACGCTCAGACACAGACACACACACACACACAGAGCCACGCTCAGACACAGACACACACACACACACACACACACAGAGCCACGCTCAGACACAGACACACACACACACAGAGCCACGCTCAGACACAGACACACACAGAGCCATGGTTTTATAAACCTCTATAAGGTCACCCCCTCAGCCTCTGACACTCCAGGGAAAACAGCCTCAGCCTCTCCCTGTGACCCAAACCCTGGGCCATCGCTCCGAACCCTCTCACCATCCTTCCTACAGCAGGGAGAGTGGATCTGGTCCCCTTATTTAAGAGTTTATTCCATTTGGAGGAAGTGCAAGTTCTGGAGGTTGACTGGGACGATCCCTGGGATGGAGGGATTATCTCGGGAGCAAAGGGTGGAATGGTCGGGACCGGCTGGAGTCGAGGGGGACGAGAGGCGACTTGACAGGGTCAAGGCGGAGGGGCGTTTCAACCTCACGGGAGAGTTTAGGGCCAAAGGGCACAGTCTGAGAATGAAGGAGAGCAAATCAAAAGAATGGTCGTCATTCCTGATGAACAGCTTTTGCCCCAAACCTCGATTCTCCTGCTCCTCGGTTGCAGCCTGACCTGCTGTGCTTTTCCAGCACAATCTAGGAACCAAAGACTGAGATGAAGAGGAACACATTCTTTCAGCCAATTAAAGCCTTGAGAACTCATTTAAGCTCAAAAGTCACACGACACCAGGTTATAGAACATTACAGCGCAGCCCAGGCCCTTCGGCCCACATTTGTTGCACCTACCCCTGGAACAAGGTTATAAAAATGAGGTGCTGCGAATTAGCAGTAGGAGGTCATTTAGGGGTAAGAAAACAAACATTTTTCCCGGCCTGGACTGCGTATGGATGGAGTTATATTTTGCCAGACATGTCGGGTAATAAAACCTGCACGTTTTAATAAACTATTCCTGCATTTGAGGAACCTTTTACCAGAATCTTAATTCGTTTCATTGGGCTCCCACTTCAAACCAAAAGTGGGAATCAGTATTTTAGTCCAACAGGTTTATTTGAAATCTCTCACACACACACAGAGCCACGCTCAGACACAGACACTCACTCTCTCTCACACACACACACAGAGCCACGCTCAGACACAGACACACACACACACACACACAGAGCCACGCTCAGACACAGACACACACACACACAGAGCCACGCTCAGACACACACACACAGAGCCACGCTCAGACACAGACACACACACACACACAGAGCCACGCTCAGACACAGACACTCTCTCTCTCACACACACACAGAGCCACGCTCAGACACAGACACACACACACAGAGCTACGCTCAGACACAGACACACACACACACAGCCACGCTCAGACACAGACACACTCTCTCTCTCACACACACACAAAGCCACGCTCAGACACAGACATACACACACACAGAGCGCAGCTCAGACACAGACATACACACTCACACAGAGCCACACGCAGACAGACACACACACACAGAGCCACGCTCAGACACAGACACACACACAGAGCCACGCTCAGACACAGACACAGACACACGCTCAGACTCAGACACACAGACACGCTCAGACACAGACACACACACAGTCACACAGAGCCACGCTCAGACACACACACACACAGAGCCACGCTCAGACACAGACACACACACACACACACAGAGCCACGCTCAGACACACACACACACACACAGAGCCACGCTCAGACAGACACACACACACAGAGCCACGCTCAGACACAGACACTCTCTCTCTCACACACACACAGAGCCACATTCACAGACACTCTCTCTCACACACACACAGAGCCACGCTCACACACACACACACACGCACAGACACTCACAGACACACACAGAGCCACGCTCAGACACAGACACACACACACACAGAGCCACGCTCAGACACAGACACACACAGAGCCATGGTTTTATAAACCTCTATAAGGTCACCCCCTCAGCCTCTGACACTCCAGGGAAAACAGCCTCAGCCTCTCCCTGTGACCCAAACCCTGGGCCATCGCTCCGAACCCTCTCACCGTCCTTCCTACAGCAGGGAGAGTGGATCTGGTCCCCTTATTTAAGAGTTTATTCCATTTGGAGGAAGTGCAAGTTCTGGAGGTTGACTGGGACGATCCCTGGGATGGAGGGATTATCTCAGGAGCAAAGGGTAGAATGGTCGGGACCGGCTGGAGTCGAGGGGGACGAGAGGCGACTTGACAGGGTCAAGGCGGAGGGGCATTTCAACCTCATGGGAGAGTTTAGGGCCAAAGGGCACAGTCTGAGAATGAAGGAGAGCAAATCAAAAGAATGGTCGTCATTCCTGATGAACAGCTTTTGCCCCAAACCTCGATTCTCCTGCTCCTCGGTTGCAGCCTGACCTGCTGTGCTTTTCCAGCACAATCTAGGAACCAAAGACTGAGATAAAGAGGAACACATTCTTTCAGCCAATTAAAGCCTTGAGAACTCATTTAAGCTCAAAAGCCACACAACACCAGGTTATAGAACATTACAGCGCAGCCCAGGCCCTTCAGCCCTCATTGTTGCACCTTCCCCTGGAACAAGGTTATAAAAATGAGGTGCTGCGAATTAGCAGTAGGAGGTCATTTAGGGGTAAGAAAACAAACATTTTTCCCGGCCTGGACTGCGTATGGATGGAGTTATATTTTGCCAGACATGTCGGGTAATAAAACCTGCACGTTTTAATAAACTATTCCTGCATTTGAGGAACCTTTTACCAGAATCTTAATTCGTTTCATTGGGCTCCCACTTCAAAACAAAAGTGGGAATCAGTATTTTAGTCCAACAGGTTTATTTGAAATCTCTCACACACACACAGAGCCACGCTCAGACACAGACACTGACTCTCTCTCACACACACACAGAGCCACGCTCAGACAGACACTCTCTCTCACACACACACAGAGCCACGCTCAGACAGACACTGACTCTCTCTCACACACACACAGAGCCACGCTCAGACACACACACACACACACACAGAGCCACGCTCAGACACAGACACACACACACACACACAGTCACACAGAGCCACGCTCAGACAGACACACACACACAGAGCCACGCTCAGACACAGACACACACACACAGAGTCAAGCTCAGACACAGACACAGACACACACACACAGAGCCACGCTCAGACACAGACACACACACACAGAGCCAAGCTCAGACACAGACACACACACACACAGAGCCACGCTCAGACACAGACTCACTCTCTCACACACACACAGCCATGCTCAGACAGACTCTCTCACACAAACACACACAGAGCCACGCTCACGGACTCACTCTCTCACACACACACAGCCACGCTCAGACAGACTCTCTCACACAAACACACACAGAGCCACGCTCACGGACTCACTCTCTCACACACACACAGCCATGCTCAGACAGACTCTCTCACACAAACACACACAGAGCCACGCTCACGGACTCACTCTCTCACACACACACAGCCACGCTCAGACACAGACTCTCTCACACAAACACACAAACATAGAGCCATGCTCAGACATAGACTCACTCTCACACACACACACAGCCACGCTCAGACACAGACTGTCTCACACACACACAGAGTCACGCTCAGACACAGACTTTCTCACACACACACAGCCACGCTCAGACACAGACTCTCTCACACAAACACACACACAGAGCCATGCTCAGACACAGACTCTCTCTCTCTCTCACACACACACACACACACACACAGAGCCACGCTCAGACACAGACACTCTCTCTCTCTCACACACAGAGCCACGCTCAGACACAGACACTCTCTCTCACACACACAGAGCCACGCTCAGACACAGACACTCTCTCTCTCACACACACAGAGCCACGCTCAGACACAGACACTCCCTCTCTCACACACACACAGAGCCACGCTCAGACACAGACACTCTCTCTCTCACACACACACACACAGAGCCACGCTCAGACACAGACACTCTCTCTCTCACACACACACAGAGCCACGCTCAGACACAGACACTCTCTCTCTCACACACACACAGAGCCACGCTCAGACACAGACACTCTCTCTCACACACACACACAGAGCCACGCTCAGACACAGACTCTCTCTCTCTCACACACACAGAGCCACGCTCAGACACAGACTCTCTCTCTCACACACACACAGAGCCACGCTCAGACACAGACACTTTCTCTCTCAGACACACAGAGCCACACTCAGACACAGACACTCTCTCTCACACACACACACAGAGCCACGCTCAGACACAGACTCACACTCTCTCTCACACACACACACAGAGCCACGCCCAGACACAGACTCACACTCTCTCTCTCACACACACACACACAGAGCCACACTCAGACACAGACTCACACTCACACTCTCTCTCACACACACACAGAGCCACACTCAGACACAGACACTCTCTCTCACACACACAGAGCCACACTCAGACACAGACACTCTCTCTCTCACAAACACACACACACACACACACACACGCTCAGACACAGACTCTCTCTCACACACAGTACCAACATGCCCAGCATTTCCCCTTCCTACTTAAATCAACAGCGTTGTAGGTACAAGTGACAATCCAGAAACACGTTTTTAAAAGTATAATATAATCGCCCAGTCTCCTCAGTTTAAAGCAGGATGTTTTCCCAATTGTTAGACCACGCTGTGGCCTTGACCAGATATAACAGGATTAAGGGTTGCAACGTGGCTTGGTGGTTAGCACTGCTGCCTCACAGTACCTAGGTCCCAGGTTCAATCCCAGCCTCAGGCAACTGTCTGTGTGTAGTTTGCACATTCTCCCTGTGTCTGCGTGGGTTTCCTCTCACAGTCCAAAGCTGGCCATGTGAATTGGCCATTCTAAATTGCCCTGAGTGTTAGGTGCATCACTTGGAAGGAAATGGGTCTGGGTGGGTTACTCTTCGGAGGGTCGGTGTGGACTTGTTGGGCCGGTGTGGACTTGTTGGGCCGGAGGGCCTGTTTCCACACTGTAGGCAATCTAATTACCTGACATCTTTGAATTAGACTGAACTCAGTGAGGAGAAAGTGAGGGCTGGCGGTCACAGTCGAGAGGTGCTAGAAAAGCACAGCAGTTCAGGCAGCATCCGAGGAGCAGGAAAATTGATGTTTTGGGCATAAGCCTTTCATCAGGACCTTCCTGAAGGAAGGGCTTATGCCTGAAACATCCATTCGCCTGCTCCTCGGATGCTGCCTGACCTGCTGTGCTTTTCCAGCACCACACTCTCGACTCTGATCTCAGATTTAGCAAGCGCGCAGAGTGGAAAGGAAAGCAAATCACATTGGAAGAGATGATGGGAAAAGATTAGTCAACATTTAAGAATTGGAACGGGGGGGGGGGGGGGGGTACTGGACAGTGAGGTCACATCTAGAATTAGCAATTATTTTTCAATCGAGAATCAGGGAAGAGACTTGAAAAAAATCTTGAATTGGGAAGAAAACAGAATCAGAAAGAAACTTTGAAACGAAAAATGAGGAGGATAGAGAGCAGCACCTTGGTCAAGCAACACTTAGGGGCACTGTGTTCAGCTCTGGCCACCACCTTACAGGAAGGATGTGGAGACTTTGGAGCGTGTGCAGAAGTGGTTTACCAGGACGCTGTCTACATTCGAAGATATGCAGTTAGAAGGATTAATTTCTCTGGAGATCGAGAGGCCACTGGACAGAATTCCATAAAATTACCAGACACACAGAGATAAGGTTTCTGGTCAGAATGTTTTTCCCACAGTTGTAATGTCTAATACTAGGGGCATGCGTTTAAGGCGAGGGGGGGGGGGGAATTCAAAAGGAGACGGGATGGGGGCAAGTTTTTACACCGGGAGTCTGGAACATGCTGCTGTGGTGGCATATTCAATAGGGGCATTTAAAGGGCTTAGCACATGAATATGCAAGGAATGATGGGATACAGACCAAGGGCAGGCAGAAGGGATTAATTTAATTTAGCACCAATTGTCGGCACAGCATCGTGTGATAGTCATAGAGATGTACAGCGCAGAAACAGACCCTTCGGTCCAACTCGTCCATGCTGACCACTTATCCTAAATTAATCTAGTCCCATTTGTCAGCATTTGACCCTTGTTGTTGTGGTTCTGTTCGCCGAGCTGGAAGTTCTTGTTGCAAACGTTTCGTCCCCTGGCTAGGCGACATCATCAGTGCTCTGGAGCCTCCTGCGAAGCGCTTCTTTGATGTTTCTTCCGGTATTTATAGTGGTCTGTCCTTGCCGCTTCCGGGTGTCAGTTTCAGCTGTCCGCTGTAGTGGTTGGTATATTGGGTCCAGGTCGATGTGTTTGTTGATGGAGTTTGTGGATGAATGCTACGCCTCTAGGAATTCCCTGGCTGTTCTCTGTCTGGCTTGCCCTATGATAGTAGTGTTTTCCCAGTCGAATTCATGTTGCTTGTTGTCTGAGTGTGTGGCTACTAGGGATAGCTGGTCGTGTCGTTTTGTGGCTAGTTGATGTTCATGTATGCGGATTGTTAGCTGTCTTCCTGTTTGTCCTATATCCCTCGAAAGCAGGGGTGGGGAACCTGCAGCCTTTTAGGCCAGGATGTGTGCGGCCTTTTTGAATGAATCCCAAATTTTAGTTAAAACCAATGACTGCAGACGCTGGAAACCAGAGTCTAGATTAGAGTGGTGCTGGAAAAGCCCAGCAGGTCAGGGCAGCATCCGTGGAGCAGGAAAATCGACGTTTCGGGCAAAAGCCCTTCATCAGGAATACAGGTATCAGGAACATCAGACATTCTTGATGAAGGAACGGTGGCAGGGTGGTTAGCACTGCTGCCTCACAGCACTGGAGATCTGGGTTCAATTCCCACCTTAGGTGGGAAAAAGTTGCCGGGGAGAATACTGGCAAGTGGAGTTGAAATGCCCATCAGCCATGACTGAATGGCGGAGTGGACTCGATGGGCCGAATGGCCTTACTTCCACTCCTATGTCTTAAGGACTTTTGCCCGAAACGTCGGTTTTCCTGCTCCTCGGATGCTGCCTGACCTGCTGGGCTTTTCCAGCACCGCTCTAATCTAAATCCTGAATCCAAATTTTGCAGAACAAATCTTTCATTTTTTTAATTAATTTTTTTTTGTCCTTTATTATTTTTAATCTTAAAATGAATGTATTTAAAATACCAGAGAGTAAAAGAAAATTCAACAAAATAATCCTCACAGACTGACCGCCACAATTAAAAAAAATGTGAATTTTGAAGAATATATAATTGACGTTTCTTCGATGCGGGCTTATTAGATTACAACTAACATAATATGGCCTTCTAACATGAAAAGGCTCCCCTCCTCAGCCCTAAACTGTTCCTATTCATAGAATCCCTACAGTGTAGAAACAGGCCCTTCGGCCCAACATGTGCCCACTGACCCTCCGAAGAGTATCCCACCCAAACCCATTACTGTACTTTTTACTCCCAACTAACATATCCCTGGACACTACGGGGCAATTTAGCACAGCCCTAAGCTGCACATCTTTGGACTGTGGGAAGAAACCCGGAGGAAACGCACGCAGACACTGGGGAGAATGTCCCCACAGACAGTCGCCCCCGAGGCTAGAATTGAACCTGTCTCCCTGAGGCAGCAGTGCTCACCACTGAGCTGCCCAGATACATGCACTCAGATGAGAAATGGAGTATCAAACAAAAGGGAAATTATAGTTAGTCAGAGAATGATCAGAGTCCAAAGCATTCGATTGAACTAAAATTTGACACAATGCTGCAAGTTCACTAGGATGGAGCCAACAGATATTTCAGCGAATTAGCTAATAAACAGTAGGTGAACACACAAGTGCTGGAGATCACAGCAGGTCAGGCAATATCCATGGAGAGCAAACTAGTATTTCAAATCGAGATGTTAGTTAGCTTGCTCTCTCTGCTTGGATGCTGCCTGACCTGCTGTGTGATCTCTAGTGTTTGCTGATTTGAGTATCTACAGTAATGTGCTCCCATGGTGAGTTGGAACATACAAACTGGGGTAAAGGATGGACGGACGGAGCTTGATCTCAAGAGTTGCAGAAGATGGCGCACACTGGTTTGTCAAAAATGATAAGGTGCAGGTTGTGGAATCGTTCATACTAAAGCAACGTGCGACGCTAGTGAGCTTATCTCCAAAGTTACGCTCCGAAATTGATCATTATATCTTGTGATTAGGGGTGGCACAATGGTTAGCAGTGCTGCCTCACAGCGCCTGGGACCTGGGTTCGATTCCCGCCTCGGGGGCGACTGTCTGTGTGGAGTTTGCACATTGTCTGCGTGGGTTTCCTCCCACAGTCCAGAGATGTGCAGGCCAGGTGAATTGGCTATGCTGAATTGCCCATCGTGGTAGGGGCATTAGTCAGGTGTGAATGGGTCTGGGTGGGTTACTCTTCGGAGGGTCGGTGTGGACTTGTTAGGCCGAAGGGCCAGTTTGCATAGTGTATGAAATCTAATCTAATTTGAGGTTCGTAGCTGTTAATATAATTGAGAGCTCAGATTTGATATAGTGGCATATTGGTGTTGGCCCCATGTGTCTGAAGGAGTTGCGTGATTGATTTGAGTATTTTTAGACATTGTTATTTCTTTAAGAAGAGAGGTGCAAAAGGGAGTTCCTTTTGATAAGGAGAGAGTTTATGACTCAATAAAGTAAACCATTGAGAGTCAGCTTCCAGTTTATAATCGGAGGTGGTTAAAAGTAGGGGAAAACACCCAAAGCCTAGAAAAGGTAGCATTTTATTTTTAAACTTGGGAGCTGAATGTAGAAAACACCCAAGGGTGGGAGTTTAGAACTGTTAATAAAAGGGCTGCCTAGTTAAAAGTTCCAGATCAGAAGTGTTTGGTTAAAACTGTCATCTAAAGCTGAGAAAGCCTACACAGGGCTGAATGAAAGCTCGACGAAATTTATGAGATTCTTAAGGTCAGAAATTGAAGGCACAATGATATATTCGCTGTGCGCACTGTATAGAGGTGCTGTTGGGATTGTAGTTTGCTGTGTTTCAAAATCTTTAAATGCAAATTCACTGTAAATAGAATGCATTCTTCCATTTCATCTGCATTGCACAATAAAAACTTGTTTTATTGTTAAAGCCACAACTGTAGCATTGCTCAAAGTTTGTAGCATTGCTTTATTGCATTTCTGTCAGAGAAAAAAAAAATCTTTATAGAGTCAGAGCCATACAGCATGGAAACAGACCCTACACTGACCAGATATCCTAAATTAATCCTATCCATGCCCTTCATGATTTCATAAAACCTCTATAAAGTCACCCCTCAGCCTCCAATGCTTTGAGGAAATTTGCCCCAGCCTCTTCAGCTTCTCCCTATAGCTCAACCTGGCAACATCCTTGTAAATCTTTTCTGAACACTCTCAAGTTTCACAACATCCTTCCTCACAGCAAGGAGAACCAGAACTGAGCGCAGTATCGCAAACATGGCCTCACCGCTGTCCTGTACGGCCCCAAAACGTTCTCCCAGCTGCAGTACTCAATGCACTGACCAACTCAAGCTGTGTCTCAAACACCTTCACTATTCTGTCGACCTAAGACTCTACCTTCAAGGAGCGACAAAGGTGCATCCAAGGACATTGCCGGAACTGAAAAGCAAAACACGGATCGAGACAAATTTAATTCTGGGATTTGACTTTTCCAGTAATATCATGACCTGGTATCTCAGTATAATTTGATGTCAACATATAATGACTATTAATATAACAGGGTTGGGGAATCACAGACTAGAGGGCATCAGTTCAAGGTAGAGAGAAAAGGATAAAAGGGGAACCTGAGGAGCAATGTTTTTTTTACACAGAGGGTGGTACATTCTGGAATGAGCTGCCAGCGGAACTGGTTGAGATGGGAATGGCAGGACTGTGAGTAAAAAATGAGGTCTGCAGATGCTGGAGATCACAGCTGCAAATGTGTTGCTGGTCAAAGCACAGCAGGCCAGGCAGCATCTCAGGAATAGACTGTGGCTGAGTGGTTAGCACTGCTGCCTCACAGCACCAGGGTCTCAGGTTCAATTCTAGCCTCGAGCGACTGGGTGGAGTTTGCACATTCACCCCAGTGTCTGCGTGGGTTTCCTCCAAAGATGTGCAGGTCAGGTGAATTGATCGTGCTAAATTGCCCATAGTGTTAGGTGCATTAGTCAGAGAGAAATGGGTCTGGGTGGGTTACTCTTCGGAGGGTCGGTGTGGACTGGTTGGGATGAAGGGCCTGTTTCTACACTGTAGGGAACTGAATCTATCAATCAACAACACTTAAAGTGCATTTGGACAAATTGGAAAGGATTATAAGGATTATGGGCACAGAAATGGGGTTAGTGTTGACAGACATTCTGAACGGGGCGGACCAGTTTGGGCCAAATGACCTGTTTCTGTGCTTATAGGAAGGATGTTGTGAAACTTGAAAGGGTTCAGAAAAGAGTTACAAGGACGTTGCCAGGGTTGGAGGGTTTGAGCTACAGGGAGAGGCTGAACAGGCCGGGGCTGTTTTCTGGGGGCTGAGGGGTGACTTTATAGAGGTTTATAAAATCATGAAGGGCATGGGTAGGGTAAACAGATAAGGTCTTTTCCCTGGGGTGGGGCAAATCCAAAATTAGAGGGCATAGGTTCAAGGTGAGGGGGGTGAATTTAAAAGGGATCTGAGAGGCAACGTTTTCACTCAGAGGATGGGGTGTGTGTAGAACGAGCTGCCAGAGGAAGTGGTGGAGGCTGGTACAATGACAGCATTTAAAAGGCATCTGGATGGGGACATGAATAGGAAGGGTTTGGAGGGATATGGGCCGGGTGCTGGCAAATGGGGTTGGATTAGGTTAGGATACTGGGTCGGCATGGACGGGTTGGACGGAAGGGTCTGTTTCCGTGCTGTACATCTCTATGACATAAACAACTTGCTTTTGAAAGAAAGCCTTGCACATTTGTTTGGGGGAGTCATGCTGTGATGAAAACGGTCTGATTTACATAATTTTCAGAGCTTGGATTTCACTCTAGTGGCATATGGGTGCTCACGTATCATTTGTGAAGGGTGTAATAAATCACTGTAGGAGACTTGCTTTTTAAAACATAACACTCTCAGGGGCTCACTGTTCTCTGAAACAGAACGGAGTAGGTTAAGAGTATTGGATTCAGCACTGGCAGTGCAAACACTGAAGGCCGTTAGCTTGTTCTGGTTTTAAGACAGTCGTGAATTCATCGCAGCGCAGCTCTTAATGCAGTACAGAACAGTTCAGGGAGGTTACACTTGCAACCTCCAAGTCAGGATTACGTGTGTTAGAAAAATCGACAAGAATATGGAAGAGATTGAGAAAGTCCTGGCTTTCAATTCTGAGAGTATTCAGGTTCAGGTCTTTGGATGTAGGTTTGCTCGCTGAGGTGGAAGGTAAATTTTCAGCCATCTTGTTGGCCTACGAGGTAACATCTTCAGTGGGCCTCCAGGCGAAGCAGGGCTGATAATTCCTGCTTTCTAGTGACATGGGGTGGTAATGCCATTTCTGTTTCTTTTTCTTAGGGGGTGGTAAACAGGGTCCAACTCGATGTGTTTGTTGAGTGCGTTCCGGTTGGAATAGTAGGGTGACGAAACATCTGAAAGTGAGCTTTCCAGCGCAGAGAGCAAACCTACATCAAGTATTCACGCAAGACCGTGTCACAGGTACGAACTGGGAACTTACACTTTCAAAACAAATGAAGAATCCGTCTGACATTGACAGTGTAAGGCGATGGGGTTTGGGCATAGATGTGTATGTTTTGATAACTTGCTTTATTTTAGATTAGTGATTTCCTTCCACTGCTTAACTTGGGTTAAAACCAAAACAGCAGCTTATGGTGCAGACGCTCCATTGAGTAGCCATCACGTTTGTTAAACAGAAAGGATCTGACGCCCAGGTTTCAGCCTGTGAAAACAGCTCTGCAGCAGCACTAACAGCTAGTTAGTGGGGATGGTGCAAAGGGGGTTAATTAACACCCCGATCGAACTTCAGGAAGGCAACAGCGGGAGAATGCAGTTCAGGCCTTCGCAATGAGGAGGATAAATGGGGTGGGGACACTCCCGAGATGCACTGGGAGTGCCTCAGCCGCTAAATACGATGGAGCGCGCGGCGTGGGGAGGGAGCGCGCGGCGTGGGGAGGGAGACAGAGAGAGAGAGACACACAGACAGGGGGTGATGGAGAGAGACAGACGGGGGGGGGGGGGGGGGGAGAAAGAGAGAGAGAGAGAGAGACACACGGAGACAGGGGAAGAAAGTGATAGAGAGACATGGAGCTGGAGGGATTGGGGGAACAAAGTCTGCGCAAAAGGTATCCTACAGTGTCACCTGAGAAAACAATAAATCAAACCAAAGCCCCGTGGAAAGTTTCCAACGCACTTGCGTTTCCTTTTTTTTATGCCATGGAATTAATTACAAAAAAAAAACTTAAAGCCAAAAGAGCAGGTGAGAATCTGGGTCCTTCTACAATTCTGTGTGTTTTTATATATATACACAAGAGATACATTGCTCACCGAGTTGAAACACAGTACAAAAGAAACACCTCAAAAGAAGCCAGAAAGACCACAATGTTCATATCACGTGAAGTTTTCTAAAGAAAGGGGGGAGTGGGGGGGGGGAGATACGGGACGGTGTGGGTACACATCGGAAAAGAGGAGGTGGGGGGAGGGGGGGGAAGAGAGTTAAATCAAATTCACTCTACATTTAGAAGCTCCTTCATCGAGACGAGGAGGGGGTGGGCATGGGGGAAGGAGGGGTGTGTTTCGGAAGAAGCAAGGTTTCCGTCCGGGAGCAGGAGGTAGCGGGGGGAAAGGAGGGGGGAGGGATCTGTCTTTATTTTTCCTCTTTTTTTTTAAAAAAAAATCAAACCAAGCATCTCGGAATCTGAACGCGGAAAAAAAAAATAAATGGAGAACTTACAAACTCTATATTACAGACAACAGTAAATCTGGGCATCACGGAAACATAACTGCAGAGCGTTTCTTGCTTCTCGTCTTCTCGCGACGTAATTTGCGTTAGGACGTCCCGTCGCTTTCGACAGTCAACCGGGAGGGTTTTTGTGGGTGGGGAGGGGGTTTAAAATGGGGCAGGCGAGAGGGGATGACAGGAAGGTGGGTGGTGGGAGAAGGGTGGGAGAGAAGAGATCGGGGGAGAGGGGGGCAGGGTCGCTCTCCTAACTCAGACCTGTGTGGGTGTGTTTCTGTTGCTTGCCTTTTCGAAGCCAGGGTTACGTACGGAACGTGGGCTTGGGGGGGTTACAGGTGTTGTTGTAGTAGGGGAGACTGTGGGGGTGAGAGGGGAAGAGGGGCGGGACGGCTGGGGGTCCTGTAGGGGGAGGGGGCCGCATCCTCACTTCCCACAATCCCCACCAACCCCCCCCCTTCTCACCCCTCCCCTTGCTCTGCTCAGTTGGGACCCCAGTAGCCCGAGCTGTTGTAAGCAGACTTATTCCCCTGCGATTTCTGCTGGATGCTGCTGGTTTGAGTACGCTGGCCTGTTCCACTCTATAGACCACGGGGATGGGGGAAAGAAAGGAAGAAAGAAAGAAGGGAAAAAAAAATACATTTACATTTAAAAACTGTTCACTTTGCCACTTGTCCCTCCGCGTACAGTCCCGCAAACTCTCCAGCTCACGCCCCCTCCCCCACTACCTGCGGGCAGGTGGGGAACGAGTGCAGTCCGAATAGCCCAGTGGCTAGCACAGACATGGTGGGCCGAAGGGCCAGTCCCTGCGCTGTTTCCACACTCGACAGAAGAGAGCTCCTTTCAGTCCGTCTCCCCGGTTAAACCCTTTTCAAAGCACCATCTCTGCAGCAACTCCTCAGAACACCCAGACCGCTGGAATTTCATTTGTGTAGCATCCCTCTTGGGAGGTGTGTTGAAATTGGAGAACTCAAAAGCCCTCTCCCTTTAATCCCTCTGACTGACCCTCCCTTCCATTCGCCCCGCTCACTGAGCGACCTCTCCCCAGCTCACCACCCGACCCAACTACACCCTTTCTCTGCAACTCCCCTTACCCCAAATCCCAGCCCTGAAGAGTTACAGGCGAAACGTCGACTTCTCCACCTCTTGATGCTGCCTGCCTTGCCGTGTTCTCCCAGCCTCCTGCCAGTCTACCTCAGATTGCGGCTTCTGCAGTGTGGTATTTTGGTCTCCAAGCAAAATCTGGGTCAGCCCCCAGAAAAAGCAGCCCCCACCCCCCCCTTCTGTGCCCCACCCTCTAGACGGCACCCAGACAGCGCCCGCTCCCTCGGCACTGACCCTTGACATCGGTGGGAGGGGGGATTTGACAATAGGACGGCCAATGCCAGACGCCCATCCATAGGGCACCTGACAACTCAGTCCACCCCCCCTCCCACTCCCCGCAATTTGGATTGGCCATATCATGGAGTCCCGACAAATTCGCCCACG